>NW_028244871.1:0-65699 GCF_964263255.1 Lissotriton vulgaris
ATCCATGTCATCTTGTGTCTCAATTTTTTCTTCTGTTTCAGTTTTCATGTTGTTTTGTTGTTCTTCCATTTTCAATTCTGAAAAATGAATTTTAAAAAAATATATCAGTAAAGAAAGGGCATTGTTGGGTTTCAGTACAGATTGGCAGTTTGGTTATTTATATAGTGTTTTTTTCACAAAGAAAGGTGTCACCTGCAATTAAGGTCTATTGCAGGGGGCCCCCTCCTTGGGCCTCCCATGGATGGTGTCAGGAGGTATAGGGGAGGGAGAAGGAGACGCTCCCTCAATTGCAAGGAGACCATTCACAGGCACTGAGGGGGCCCATTGTCCAGCATTTTTGCGCCCCCACAGTTTTAACTTTTAGACCACAATCAATTCTCACACCTATGAAGGTGTGAGATATGTGTGTGGATTTAAAGTTAAAACTGTGGGGGCGTCAAAATGCTGGACAATGGGGCCCCCTCAGTGCCTGTGAATGGTCTCCTTGCAAGGGGCCACTTATGTAAATTGCAGGGGGCTTCGCGCACGTTCCTTTTTAGCCTATGGTCTTGGAAATTTCTTGGAATGGCTCTGCCATAACTAAAACAGAGTAGTCTATTTTTTTCTATAAGTATTACAGAGTGATAGAATATAATTCTCTGAAAATGTTTTTCTAATTAGGTTTCAGTACAGAACATACTTAAGTTTTATAAATAATATCTTACCTTTTAAATATAAGTTTAAGTTATCAGTTGATTTTTTGTTGTGCACTTCACGAAGTAGCAGTCAAAATGGCTGTGTTTCCTTCTCTTCCTTTATATATATTCAGGTATATAACCAATCAAATGTCAGGTAATAAAAGTTGAAAATGAAAGTAACATTTTCATTGGTTGTCAATTCCAACACTTCAGATGTGTTTTGTGAAGTAATTTACCTCACGGTACTTAGAGAGGTCTACAGGCTAAATGGCTAAATGAAATTTCAATCAAATTTGTGAAAATGAAAGGGATTGTTATGTAGTATGAGCTAATCTATATTTGGTGAGAGTGTCTCTAGTCGTTTTTCTGTAAATTACTTTCCCACCTTTTTTTAGGACCGCTTCCCGGAAAGCGGCTCGGTTCGCGAACCTTAAGCGTCACGGGAGTCCACCATTTTGTGTTTCGGTCGCATTAAGATACAAGATGGAGGGCAAATAATGTTTAGAATGGGTAGAAGGGGTCATGGTAGACTTATCTTGACCCCCTAGGTTTTCTGAGGGTGGCTGAGGAGGCTTATATGTGCGGAAAAAAAACATTTTTAAAAAAAATTCCGCGAGGTTAGCTTTCGGTTCGCGAACCGGGTAGCGCCCCGGTGAGCGTATTTTGTGGAAAATTACTGAAAAAAGTTAGAAAAAAATAATAATTGTGAGTGATCAGATGAAGGGTAGCTCTGAGAAGAGCTTTTGGGTTTATGGTACATTTAGGTACTTATAAGTAGGTACCAATGCACAGTCTTAAATTCAGAATGAAAATTCTGTTGCCCTCATCTGAGAAGTGAACTCCATCTCCTCTGTAGATATCTTGCATGTAGTAACGCAAGTTATTGTTGTACAAGGAGCCCATTCCATGGTCTCTCATGAAAGCTGAAACAGATTTGTTTACATGCTTCCTCGCTTTCTCAATTTGTGGACAAAATTGGTTGGACCACCTCCATTTCTGTCTTTGGCATATATTGGAATATACCAAGGCAGTTTGAGGAAAAAGTGCCATTAATTGCTCAAAGGTGTCCTTTAAAAGCATTTCCAGACCTACCCCAGTCAAAGTGCCCAAATCATTACCTCCACAGTGCACAATTAACAGGTCAGGTTTTGGCAAATGCATAAAGGTTTTCACCAATGGTATCAATTGGTGACATTTTAATCCTTTTTCGCCCAACCACTTAATTTCCACATCTTGTAAATTGAGGTTAGGTAAATTTCTGTTCTCAGCATACCTTTGAGCCCAGTGGATGTAACTATGTCCAACAATCCAGACATTAAACATGGTGGGAGAAGGTTGTGCTGCAGTCAGAAGAAGTGTGGTAATGAAAGGGCAGTTGAAACAGTAGGAGTTTGTAAAGAAAAAAAACTGTGGATTTCCAATGCTAATGATTCATTAGCAGTGATTGGTGCATTTCCATTTCTGAAAACAGAAAGTTAGGGTGCATGGATGTGTTCTTTGAAAGATGTAATTTGAATGGTCAAGGAAGAAACATTTAATGAAAGATTGCACTAGATACGCAGGTGCACTGAGAGTTCAGAGTTCAATTGAAACATTGTTGTGTGAATTTGCAAACATGAGAGGTCTTCCAGGAGGTGGTTGCTATGGAAAAAAGGCAGAGAGGGCAGAGGGGGGAAGGGTTTTGATTTAAAAAAAGTGAGGGAAGAGTTATGATTGGCTAATATGAGAGATATGTGAAATGAATATCTGTATTTCTGTGCTTTCAATAGCTGCAGCCTCTGGAGTACATCCTTTTTCTTCTGCTGAAGACAATTTGGTGTATTTCTGAGACTGTTTTCAAAACTCAAAAAGTATTTGCTAAGGTGAGAAAAGATTTATTTAATTTAGATAGAAAATAGTATGATTTAAGGAGAAAATGATGAAGAAAGCTGTGTTTTTAAAATGTGGCTTTGTCTCTAGTGATATACAAATAGATTTTGTTTCTTTAAAAAATTGTAATTGCATATTCGGTGTAGCATTCTGGCATGCAGTAACACAAGTTATTGTTGTACATGGAGCCCATTCCATGGTCTCTTATGTAAGCTGAAACAGATATGTTGTTTTTAAAAACGATTTTTGAAATCAATTACATTTCTGGATATGTACTGCTAGAGCTTCATAGGTTGTTTTGGGTCATATTTATAAGGCATTTGAGTGTCTTTGATGTTATTTTTTCCTTTTTAAATGGAAAGCATTCCTCATGGGGCAAGTGTCTTGTAAATACGCTCCCACCTGTGCTTGGCAAATTTAGATTTTGATTATGGGAGTTACATAGCCATGTTAATAATGTCCAAAAAATGGTGCTAGGGCATTCCAGAAAACGCTTTCATGTGTCTCAAGGACATTTTCAGTCATTTCCTCTTGAATGCAGGTATACAATTGATTTATATGCTGTGTTTAAAAACGATTTTTTGAAATCAATTACATTTCTGGATATGTACTGCTAGAGCTTCATAGGTTGTTTTGGGTCATATTTATAAGGCATTTGAGTGTCTTTGATGTTATTTTTTCCTTTTTAAATGGAAAGCGTTCCTCATGGGGCAAGTGTCTTGTAAATACGCTCCCACCTGTGCTTGGCAAATTTAGATTTTGATTATGGGAGTTACATAGCCATGTTAATAATGTCCAAAAAATGGTGCTAGGGCATTCCAGAAAACGCTTTCATGTGTCTCAAGGACATTTTCAGTCATTTCCTCTTGAATGCAGGTATACAATTGATTTATATGCTGTGTTTAAAAACGATTTTTTGAAATCAATTACATTTCTGGATATGTACTGCTAGAGCTTCATAGGTTGTTTTGGGTCATATTTATAAGGCATTTGAGTGTCTTTGATGTTATTTTTCCTTTTTAAACGGAAAGCGTTCTTCATGGTGCAAGTTTCTTGTAAATACGCTCCCACCTGTGCTTGGCAAATTTAGATTTTGATTATGGGAGTTACATAGCCATGTTAATAATGTCCAAAAAATGGTGCTAGGGCATTCCAGAAAATGCTTTCATGTGTCTCAAGGACATTTTCCGTCATTTCCTCTTGAATGCAGGTATACAATTGATTTATATGCTGTGTTTAAAAACGATTTTTTGAAATCAATTACATTTCTGGATATGTACTGCTAGAGCTTCATAGGTTGTTTTGGGTCATATTTATAAGGCATATGAGTGTCTATGATGTTATTTTTCCTTTTTAAATGGAAAGCGTTCTTCATGGTGCAAGTTTCTTGTAAATACGCTCCCACTTGCGGTTGGCAAATTTAGATTTTGATTATGGGAGTTACATAGCCATGTTAATAATGTCCAAAAAATGGTGTTAGGGCATTCCAAAAAACGCTTTCATGTGTCTCAAGGACATTTTCAGTCATTTCCTCTTGAATGCAGGTATACAATTGATTTATATGCTGTGTTTAAAAACGATTTTTTGAAATCAATTACATTTCTGGATATGTCCTGCTAGAGCTTCATAGGTTGTTTTGGGTCATATTTATAAGGCATTTGAGTGTTTATTATGTTATTTTACCCTTTTTAAATGGAAAGCGTACCTCATGGGGCAAGTTTCTTGTAAATACGCTCCCACTTGCGGTTGGCAAATTTAGATTTTGATTATGGGAGTTACATAGGCATGTTAATAATGTCCCAAAAATGGTGTAAGGGCATAATCAAAATCTAAATTTGCCAACCGCAGGTGGGAGCGTATTTACAAGAAACTTGCCCCATGAGGAACGCTTTCCATTTAAAAAGGAAAAAATAACATCATAGACACTCATATGCCTTATAAATATGACCCAAAACAACCTATGAAGCTCTAGCAGTACATATCCAGAAATGTAATTGATTTCAAATAATCGTTTTTAAACACAGCATATAAATCAATTGTATACCTGCATTCAAGAGGAAATGACTGAAAATGTCCTTGAGACACATGAAAGCGTTTTTTGGAATGCCCTAACACCATTGTTTGGACATTATTAACTTGGCTATGTAACTCCCATAATCAAAATCTAAATTTGCCAAACGCAAGTGGGAGCGTATTTACAAGAAACTTGCACCATGAAGAACGCTTTCCATTTAAAAAGGAAAAATAACATCATAGACACTCATATGCCTTAAAAATATGACCCAAAACAACCTATGAAGCTCTAGCAGTGCATATCCAGAAATGTAATTGATTTCAAAAAATCGTTTTTAAACACAGCATATAAATCAATTGTATACCTGCATTCAAGAGGAAATGACTGAAAATGTCCTTGAGACACATGAAAGCGTTTTTTGGAATGCCCTAACACCATTTTTTGGACATTATTAACATGGCTATGTAACTCTGATAATCAAAATCTAAATTTGCCAACCGCAAGTGGGAGCGTATTTACAAGAAACTTGCACCATGAAGAACGCTTTCCATTTAAAAAGGAAAAATAACATCATAGACACTCATATGCCTCATAAATATGACCCAAAACAACCTATGAAGCTCTAGCAGTACATATCCAGAAATGTAATTGATTTCAAGTAATGACTTACTTCATTGGTAGGCCTTCACATGTATTATCTCCTTTGTTTTCTTCAGTGAAAATCTTATCTGCAACCATGTGTTGGCCTCACCTCAAACAAACAAAACAGGTGATGGACCGAATGTGGATCAATGACACACATTCACCCCAGTCCAAAGATCTGGGCCTAAACAAACCTTTAGATAGGCCACACCTTATCGTCATCCTGAATTAATCATTTAAAATATTAGGGAGAGATTTTGTTTGTTGTATGCCTGTTTTGTACAACTGTGTGTCATTTTTGTGATGCAGTGCTGGTGCAAAAGATTTGCTATGTTAAATAATAAGTAGGGTGTTAAGTTTTTGATGACTGTTATTCATTTACTGTTTGGTAATAGTGGTTAATAACATTTTTTATTATATTTTTCCACAGATTCAACTGCAGATCATTTCAAAATTTGAAAAATGCCAACTAAGAATCGAATTAGAAAGGCTAGAAAACATCAAAGACAGCAAGATCATCTATTATTGCAGCAGTCCTCTCCCCAAAATACTTGTGAAATCACCAAGAAAGCTCCGGGTAAGAGCACGAAATCATTCATAAGAAATATTTGTAGTAAAAAAAGTATTTCTCCAAAAAATGTTTCAGTCCAGAAAAAGAAAAGCAATTTAAATGGAAAGGAAAGACCAATCAAAAATGTTACTGGTAGAGCAAGAGATAACTCTGTGCATGATAGTAGAAGGAAACAACAGTTTAGGGACATTCGAAAACGAATGTTCCGCAACAGGATAATAGTTAATTTATTAAAAAATATTAAAAAGGCCAACAGAAAGTGGCATTTTATAGGAAAAAGAAAAATGTAGAGAAAATTATTGATCATGCTTTTGAAATTAAGCGAAAGTTATTTATTTTGGTAATCAATAGAATTAGGAAACTAAACAAGGTAATTTCTGATTTCAAATCAAATAGTAGATGGAAGAGAGTAGTAAATCGTAGTAACTTTTGTGAAGTTTTTTCCGGAGAATGGATGCATAGTTCAAGTTGTGAGGCATTTTTTAATGAGGAGAGTTATTTTCAGGATAATGATTTGGTGTTTGCAGTTGACACCAGTGGTCGAGCTTATGAAGTGAAGGATGGTTGTCCAGTTGAAAAAGAAAAACTTGTGACAACAGAGACAGACGAGGTGTTAGGTAATGAGGTTTTAGGAAGACGTCCTAAGGGTCCTGTGTACATTTGGAAGTGTAGTTCTATTTGCAGTGTGCGACAGGATTCCATCAATTTGCTTTGTGATTTTGTACGGACATTTAATAAGAAAAGTTTGAAGCAGAAAATGAAGTTGTTGCAAGAATTAGATCCTTGCAGAGTGAGACAAGTGACAGGTTTGCGTGGTCATTCACTGGCTTGTCTTTCCAGGAGAGTATGCCAGAGTGTTTTTCATCATTTCAGGATGCTAGCAGTGCATCATGATAAAGTGAGAAAATTAGTGAGAATGTTGTATCATGCTAAAAGTCCAGCAATTATGCTTAAACAATTATGTGCTGCTCTTTTGCATGGTTCTGAAATAGATGTCAAGAATATTTGTGAAGAAATTGAGTTTTGTTACTTTGGAAGTAAAGATGAGAATGTTCAAATTGACCCAGAAGTAGAGGGTAATGTTGAAGATAATGTACAGGTTTCTAGTACAGATAAATTTCAGAAGGAAATTGCCACGTTTCAGATGAAATCAAGTGAGAGGCCTAATTTCACTTGTGTATGTTGTCGACGCACTTATTATAAGAATCAGACTAAGTTAGTGGATTTATATGCAAAAAGTGAAAGGGAAAATAATAGTGAATGGAAGGATTTTGCCACATACTTGATGGTAGAAAATTATTTTGATTTGGGATCGGATCAACGTGTGTGTACTTATTGTTGTAATAAATTAAACCAAAACCAGATGCCTGCTAGGGCAGTTCATAATAATCTGGAATTGGTTGAGATTCCTTCTGAATTGAAGGATTTAAATACTTATGAATCTATTTTGATTCAAAGTATCCATCCCTTTCAGGCTATTGTAAGAATGGAGCCAAAGACAGGGAAGTTGCCTCCAGCAGATTTACAGAGAGGATTAAAGGGAAGAGTTGTTTATTTGCCTCTAGATTTGAACAAAAACATTAACACAATTGGAGTAGAAAAAGTGGAAGAGGAACCTCTGGTTATCTTGGTTAATGGGGTTCCGACAAAGAATAAGAAAATATGGCAAGATATAGTGGATGTTAGGAAAGTCAAAAAGGCAACATTGTATTTGAAGAAAAATAATAAGTACTATAAGAATGTATATGTTGCAGAAGAGTGATGAAGAGGATAGCGATTTGTGTGCTGGCCAAATTGAGAAAGTAGAGGCCTCTAAAAGTGAAGAAATATATGAACATTATAGTGTTCATCCTTTGCATTCCAAGGAAGTCATGGGGAATGCTATTGAGTTGTTTCAAATGAAACAAGCCAAAGGGAGTCCCATTAGTGTTTGGGAGGAAAGTTTGGAAGCTCGGTGTTTCCCACAGCTATTTCCCACAGGTCGAGGAGGAAGATATGATGAGCGACCTCATCAAATTCCTGCGTCTGAATACCGGACTTTACGATTGTATGCAGAAGATCCTAGGTTTCGTCAATGCATTCCCTATTTGTTTCATCTCCTGTTTGAAAGCGATCTGTCTGGACTGTCATATGCAGTGAACCACATCTTAAAAAGTGGTATACAGATGCGAAACATCTCGGCAAGTGATTTTATGCATAAAGTCAATGTCCAAGACAGTATTTTGGATTCTCACTTAATTAATCTCATGGTGTGTCAGCGTGGTACTAATGAGTACTGGTACCGTCGTCATGGTGATTTAAAATGTATGCTGAGGAACTTAGGAACTCCGACATGGTTCCTCACTCTGAGCTGTGCCGAGTATGGCTGGGAAGACTTACTTGAATTTCTACGAGAGGCAAATGGAAATATTGAAAACATTGAATTCAAGACACCTGGAGAACTGTGTTCTTTGGATCCAGTGAATGTATGCAGGTACTTCAATCATAGATTTGAAGCTATGATGTCTTTCATCACAAATAAGAAGAATCCACCTCTTGGAGAGGTGTTGGATTTCTTCTGGAGAAAGGAGTACCAAGCAAGAGGTGCTCCTCATATACATATGTTGTTGTGGATCAAGGATGCACCTAAATTTGGAACAGATCCGGATGACTTAGTGATGAATTTCATAGAACAGTATTCTACGTGTGCTGTTCCAAACGCAACGGAGAAGAAAAGCCTAAGAGAACAAGTTCTACGTTTCCAAAGCCATCGTTGTGGAAAGTACTGTCGTCGTAAATTCAGAAACAAGGACAAGTTCTACACCAAATGTCGTTTCAACTTTCCACGACCGGTGATTTCTAAAGGAAGAGTGAACAGTTTGATGTCTTCACTGCGACATAATGTGACGAGGAAATCACCCAAAAATACATACAATTTGAAAAGGAACGAAGAGTCCAAGTACATCAACGGCTACAACCCAGTGATTTTGTCCATGTGGAATGCTAACATGGATATACAGTTTGTGGCTGACAACTGTATGGCTGTGGCTCGGTATGTGACATCTTACAACACCAAAAAAGAAAAGACAGAACTGAAGGATATGTGGAAGGACATTTCCCATGAAAAGAGCCTCAGCAAGAAGTTGTACAGTTTCAGTCTGAAGATGTTGTCGCATCGAGAAATCGGAGCTTACGAATGTTCTGATCGATTGTCTTCAGCAAGTCTCTATGCCAAATCCAGGAGTATCGTTTGGGCGAGTCTTGGTCTTGCTGCAACGCGAAATCGAGTTCTAAAACCTGTCCGGGAAATTGAGTATTTGGCAGAAAAGGAACCAAACAGTACCGACATTTTGAAGACCAACATGTTGGATACATATTATCCAAATCGAAGCAGTCACCTTGAGAATGTTTGTCTATATGAGGTTCTCCAAAATTATATATTCAAGAGGAACATCAAAGAAGATATTGAGAAAGGAGTGTATGCTGTAATTGGAAGTGAGGGATGCCTGGTCAAGCAAAGAAAATGCCAATTAGTAAACCATCGAAAATTGAGTGGCGAATCTCCAGAAAAAAAGGAGTTTTTCTATTTAGCACTTTTGCAACTTTTCAAGCCTTGGCGTGCAGAAGAGGAACTGCTTGGAGATTTCCTCTGTTACGAAGACTCTTTCACTGCTGCTAAGGAGACCATAGAATGTCCTGCTTTTCCCAAATATCAAGAAATGCTAACTTTGGAAATTGAGCAGGAAGCAACGATTGCAGCAGAGATTGCCAGAGACAGTTCTCAGGACAGTCAGAGTTCTGTTTCATTGAGTCAAGATCCACTTGGAGGACCTATTATCGAAAATGAAGCTGCCACTGCTATGAATGAAGTGGAAAGAGCCATGGCACATGCTCAGGAGGATTCAGTTAACTTAGAAGACTTGGAAAAACAACTCAACGTTGAGCAGAGGAAAATATATGATGAAGTTACCAAGCAAATTGAGCATGGATTAAGTCATGAGAAGAAAGAGTGCTCATGTACATCATTGAAGCCTGTCCGACTGTACGTGAGTGGAGAAGCGGGAACTGGAAAAAGTTTCCTCATTAAAGCAATTTCTTGTTATTTGCAGGAAAGGACTGAGTCATCGCTGTCTTGTTTTGTCACCGCTCCTACTGGACTGGCAGCACATAACATTAAAGGTATTACTTTGCATCGTCTACTGATGCTGCCAGTGGAGCATGACAATAAATTACAATACCACAAGTTATCTGGGGATGCTTGCTGTGAAGTTTCAAGAGTCTTGAGGAAAATGAAACTACTTATCATTGACGAAGTAAGCATGGTTTCCAATGTCATGCTTGCCTTTGTGCATTTGAGAATGCAAGAAGTACTTAAAACTGAATATGATGTGTTATTTGGTGGCAAACACATCATTTTTTTCGGAGATCTACTGCAGCTGACACCAGTAAAAGGTCAACCTGTGTTCAAAATACTCACGCATGAAGATACCAGGAAGTGCCTAGGGAGCATTGGCAACGTCAATATATGGTTAAACTTCAATTATGCTGAACTGCATGAAAATATGCGTCAGGCGAAGGATGAAGATTACAAGAATATTCTACAAGATATTAGAATTGGAAAAGTGACCGAGCATGGAAAAGAAGCTTTAAATGCACGATTACTTTCAAATTTATATCCCGAACAAGAGATTGTGCCTGAGAATATTTTTCAGAAAATTACTGAGAAGAAATCCGGAATATGTTTGATGCCAACTCTTGCAGAATGTGCCATCTTCAACAACAAAATGTTGAATTTAGAAAAGCAAGAGATTGTGAAACTTGAAGCTATTGACAAAATAGAGCATATGGGATCAACAATTATTTTGTCAGAGAATTTGAAATCAAAATTGGATTCATTAGAGAAGACTATATCTAAAACAGCGGGTTTTGAAAAGACTTTGAATGTGTGTTTAAATTGCCGAATCATTTTGAGAAGGAATTTACATGTTGAAAGAGGTCTGGTAAATGGATCAATGGGTAATGTTGTTGATTTTGAGAAATACAGAAATAGAGATGGAATAGAATTTTTAAAAATTAAATTTGATGGCATTGAGGAAGTACAGCTAATTGGTCGTTGTTCTGCTAGGTTTTTGCTTGTTAAAGACTTATATGTTCGCCGTAAACAGTTTCCTGTTTGCTTGGCATATGCGGTGACAATCCATAAATCGCAAGGTTTAAGTGTAGATAGTGCATTGGTGAATATTGGCAGTTCTGTGTTCAAGGAGGGTATGGCATATGTGGCATTGTCACGAGTTAGAACTTTATCGGGATTGTACTTGATTGACTGTGATGTCACAAACATTTGTGCGGATCTAGATTGTGTTAAGGAATACAATAGGTTAAGAAGAGAGTATGCGCCACATTTGCCTCAATATCCTTTGTTTGAGAAACGTGTGGTAGGCCGGAAACGTAGAAATATCAGTAATAGTATGGAGGTTATAGCAAAAAGACGAAAAGTCGATGAACCTGAAATTATAAGCAGAAAGAAAATGGATTCTGTTGAAGATGTTGTTGGTTTTAAATTTGAAAACAGTTCTGGTGTCAACTGCTATGCAAATGTAGTGGTTAATGTTCTCTTTTCACTAGAGAGTTTAAAAGAACAGATTCTGTTGAATTCAGAACAAATTTTATGCTGTTTGTTGAATTCTGTTTTCGAGAAATGTAGCACTGATCGAACAAAAGTAGAAAGTGTGTCTGAAGTTCGTTATCTGTTAGATGAATGTTCAGGTCAAACAGACTTCTCTGAAAATAATCAGCAAGATTGTCAGGAGTTTTTAATGTATATGCTTGATGTATTGCAAGATGAGGGTGTAGATGTAGATCAGCTGTTTGGGCTTTCTTATCAATGGCAGCATGACTGCGAGAACTGTATGGTATCAAGTACTACTAGTGTAGACTCAGAAAGATTTATATATTTAACTTTGCCAGACAGTAAATCAGTCTCCTTTAATAAGCTAGTAAATGCAGCGGATCACAACATGGAGTGTAGCCAATGTAAATCTGAAATGATGTCAACATTATTTATACGTAGATATGGCCAGTATGTCATTTTAATGATCCAACGATGTAGGCCTGATGGATCAAAATTGTCAACTTTAATAAAAAAATTTGTGGCTTCTCAGCTGTCAATATCAGGAAGGACTTTTGTAACTGTAGCAATTATCTATCACGATGGTCCTTCAACAACATCAGGACATTATACAGCTTATTTAAAGTCTCGAAACGGCTGGTCATTCTGCAATGATTCCGTTGTAACTTTCAAAAAGAAATTGCCGTTTGACCTTAAAAATTCTTACCTGGTGTTTTTAAAACCAAAATTTTAAAGAAAGAATCTCGGGATTTCCTGTGAGGAATTGCAAAAGGTTCATCAAGTAGAGGGAATGTAAGTCTACAATGCTGTCTAGATTATTGGTCCAAAACTTTTAATTATAATGTCAATTTAAAAATCCAACTATATAAACCTGATGCAAGTAAGTCTGCTTCATAGTAAGCAGTATCAGTGTCATAGGAAAAGGAGAACATGAGTGACAAAGAAGGGTAAGATATTAGTAGTCCAGGATTGTGAAAATAATCTTAAATGTTTTCTTTTTGAAAGTTGCGAAAATAGAAAATGACGGGATTTGATTGGAAGAATTACAAGAGTTGTGAATCGCTGCAACATGATTTGGCCTAGTGGAAACATGTGGTAGAATGTGAGAAGTCTTTTCTTGTATGTAACATATTTTTCAAAACGATGGAGGTTTTCTTTCAGAAAGTGGCGGGCTGAAAATATTTATAGCACAACAGAGTGGACGCTGTTCATAGGACATCCTTCGACGTCATTGAAAGTAAGTTAATTTTAAGGAGTTTTGAATTCAGATTTCTTAGGTTGTATGGGTTTTTTAAACACAATCATTTTGATTGTGTTTTTTTTTCCCCGCTGTTACATGATGAATACCTTCAAGTCACTGATTTAAGTGAAATTTGATACATTCTGAGAACAGCAAAAATAAACCATTTAACATGTATAATTAATGTTCTGCTTTTTGTACTTATGATATACATTTAGAAATGTGAGGTAGATATGGAGAAACTGAGTCTTCTGTAAGTGTCAATTTTAATGCTTACAGTGCTGTACTTCTGGGTACTGTTTTTTTTTTAAAAAAGGAATAGGCCTCACCTCAAAGAAAGCTCTTGAAAGCACACATCTTATTTGCATCCTGAAATAATCATTTAAAATGTTAGACACAATTTTATGATGGCTTTACATCTTTTTTGCGCTGCTATTGCATCACTATTGTGAGACATCAGCAGTGCAAAAGAAGCACCATGTTCCAAAATAGGCCTCAGTTCATGAGCATGAAGATACTGTTTCGTTAAAATATATATCTTTAGGATTGTGTAGGGGACGTAGAGAAGCAGAGGCTTCTGTAAATGTCAAAGTTGTTGAAAAACTGTTTCTTCTTGAACCTTTTCCCTTTTCTTTTCTAATTTTTAAATACATGTTTTAATATTTTTGGAAATGTTTGTTCTCTCTTTTACAGATTGAAAGTATGAAAAAATATTTTAAAAAGTTAACAAGAATTATAAGGTAAATGTTTTCTACTCTTTTTACCCGCAATGCACTGCTGATGATGTCACTGACCATGTCATGAATGATGTAATAAGAGGACATGACTTACTTCATTGGTAGGCCTTCACATGCATTATCTGCTCTGTATTCTTCAACAAGTGTAAAATTGATCTGTAACCCTGAGTAGGTCTCACCTTAAACAAACCTCAGGAGAGATCACACCTTATCGTCATCCTGAATTAATAAATAGATCTATTAAACAGTATCTCTGGTTTACTCCCTATAGCTGTCTTTCTTTTAACATTACTCTCTGTTTACTTCCCTTATACTAACTCTTATTTTTTTAAAAAAAATATTTTTTTGGTTCGCTTCAAGTTCGCGAACCGGGCAGCGAACCGGAAAGCGAACCAAAAGAAAAAGAGCTTGCCAGAGTGCTAAACATTCTAGCAAATTTATTTGAAAGGGGAGGTAGTTCTGAAAAGAACTTTTTTTTAATGTTTTTGTTGTTTTATTTATTTATTTATTTTTCTGAACATTTTTTGTTTTTTTTGTATTTTTAGAACAGTTTTATGGTTTTTTTGTGTTTTTCATGGAGGGGAAACAACAAAAAACAGGCATTGAAAAGGGCTCAACAGGAGCAAAAAAAAAATTACTGTTTGGGTGGGTTAGGGCAATTGTGGTTTTCGTACGCAATGTTGATTAATTTCACGCTCATGTTCCCACATGAGAGCAGAGCACCACAATATATGCAGGTAAACTTCATGTGTTTGAAGTTTTGCTGTATGTTTGGCACGGTTTCCTGTGCCTCTCTTCCTGTCAAAGAGATAGTTGACGTTGACCTGGCCACAGGAGTTGTCGGGGGATTATCTTGCAGGTCACGCAACTCTGCCCGGCTGTAGTTTAGTGGATGCCACCTGGCCATATGGCGATGCATAGTATAGTTTCCCATACTATACTTTTTTTCAGTGCCTCTAGATAATCTGTATTTGCAAATGAGGCAGGTGGCATACTTCGCATTTACCTTCTTCTCCCCTCGAGGGATTGAAAAAAACTGCCATATGAAACTTGTTTTCCGTCGGGAAACGCGGGGCAACTCCTGTATAAACTGTGGTTCATCTGTCTCCTCTTCTTCTACGTCATCCTCTTCCTCCTCTCTGTTGGAGATGAATTGAGATGGTGGTCCTCTCTTCTCATGAGGAGGTGGAGGTGGTGGTGGGGGTCCACCAGCTGAAGCAAGGATAGAAGCCATTGCTGAACTACAGGAAAGTGGTCTTTCTCTCACCAAGATGAAAGTCAGAGTGAGGAAAGAAGGAGGGGTTTTCATGATTTGGGAAAAGCAAAAGTTCTGAACCAATGAAAAGTGTTATTTTTAGGTCACATGTCCTAGTCATACATCATTAGGAAACCAAAAGTGAAATGAACCAATGAAAAGTTTGATAAACAAGTCACATGACCTGTTCCGCTTACGTTACGCGGTGCGCGCCGTGTCCCGGATCGTTTCCGGTTCGCGGTCCGGAACACTTTCGGGAGCGCTAACGCGGCGCGTCATAAGACGCATTACGCGACAATGATACGTCGCGCTTGCGCGACGCGTCACAGTTGTGCTAACGAAACGTTTACCGGTTCGCGGACTAGGTCGAGGCATCAAGATGAGCTAACGGAAAGCTTCCCGGTTCGCTTACCGGAAGCGAAGAAAAAAAATATTTAAAAAAAAATTATCAATAAACATCTAAAATATATTTTGGGATTTAAAGAAGAATACATTTTACAGCTACAGATGTTAGCTTTTAAAAAACCAATGAAATTCACAGAAAAAACCATAGGTTATAGACCATATATAGTTAGGAATTTGCATTTACAAAACCTTGAAAATTCACTGAAAAAACCATAGGTTATAGACCATATATAGTTAGGGATTAGCATTTACAAAACCTGCCAGCCAGTGATCAAGAGCGTCAGGCTCGAAACGCGTATGGCGACAGAGAAAGATGCTTCTCTTTTCAAGCATTGCTACCTGCGGTGGTGTGTGCCGAAACCCTCCGTGTGTGGTGTCTTCGTTGGAGGCAATCCTGGTGTTTATATATTGCGGTCTGCCCGGCCGCTGAAGACGCCCCACTGCTTCTCAAAGCGGGTCCTGAGTGCCTGGAGACGTGAGCACTCGTACGAACGGTGGGGGCCTACACTGCAGGGACGTACCTGCATGCTTGCATCAGAGTCGGCAGAACTTCTCACCTGATGGGGAATGACATTTTCTTTGCATGGAGGCGGCGAGTCCACTTGGTGAATGAACTTTTACAAGCCCGGTGGCACATTGCGGACTACATTGACCAGAATGCCACAGTTGACGCCCACTGGGGCGGAGCTTGTTACAAAATAAATCACATGTTCTTATCAATTCGCCTCTTGTTTGCAAGCCAGCCAGTGATCAAGAGCGTCAGGCTCGAAACGCGTATGGCGACAGAGAAAGATGCTTCTCTTTTCAAGCATTGCTACCTGCGGTGGTGTGTGCCGAAACCCTCCGTGTGTGGTGTCTTCGTTGGAGGCAATCCTGGTGTTTATATATATATATATATATATATATATATATATATATATATATATATATATATATATTACCTACTGGCGGTCGCCAGTAGGTATATATAGTTAGGATTTTTTTCCTATGGGATTTCTGAAAATTCTATGTGGAATAACTTTGCAGTTTGTGGACGGAATTGGCTGAAATTTTCAGGAAAATGGCACAGTTTGTTTCTGAGCGTTCTCCGAAAGTTTGGGGGGGTTTCGTGAAGTGGGGGCTGAGAAAAAAGGGGGTCCCAAAACGTGTTTTTAACATTGAGTTTTCCATAGGGCGGTTGGACTCAAGTTTAGCTCGAACGGCTGAATGGATTTACACGAAACTTGGTAAAATTGTAGATATGGTTTGCCCGACGTGCCTTTGCTATGTCTCAATATATGTGCTCCAGTGGATTTTGAGAAATTAACGTTTTAAAAAACAGATATATCTGTGACAGCGTCCCGGTTAGCGCCCCGGTTCGCGTACCTTACGCGTAACGGAACTTCGCTAGGAGAAGCGGATTGGCTCCCTGGTGACTGTGAACATTGTAAACAATCCGGAGCGGCCGCCATCTTGTGTCTCGGCAGGATCGAGACACAAGATGTGGCAAAAACAAAGGGGGAAATGAGCATAAGGGGGCAGAGTACATCCTCCCTGACCCCCTAGGTTTGATGAGGGGGCTTTAAAAGGGGCTCGCGGGGTTAAAAAGATAATAATTTTTATATCGTTTTTTTTGCGGGGAGAGCGCTCGGTAAGCGGTCCGGGAAGCGTAATATTGGGAAACTAGGATGAAAGAATGTTCAAATATTGTATGTTTATTGATTGTTCTTTTTGTTTTGTTTTTATTTTTTTTTATTCAAGTACCAACATGTAGGTACCAATGCAGAGTCTAAAAATAAAAATACATTGTTTCCTTTGAAGATATCTTGCATGTTGTTTCAGAAGTTATTGTGGTATATGGAATTCATAGCGTAGTCTGTCAGGAAAGCAGAAACACCATGGAGGCAGGAGATGATAAAGAGATGTTAAATACACATTGGAGATGATATAGTGGAAGAAAGGAAGTAACTATGAGCAAACTTAAAGTTGCACAGTATATTTAAAATCTAATTTTACATTATATTCAATTTGCTACTAGTTTAAAAAATATATATTGAAATGAATAATGTCTCAAACAATTTTTGAATTATTATATATAAATGTATTTTTCTGATTTGTTTTCAAAATTAAAAAGAACTTCTAATAATTCTTTGTCAGAATTTGTCTCATTTTCAATTAGGAAATCCACAGATTCAACACATTGCAAAAGTTCAAAGTCCCCTGATTCATCAAAGAATTCTGATTCATTTTCTGTATCTTGGTTGCATTCTGCTACAATTTCCAAGTTCTTTTTTTTCTCTCCTTCCATTTTTGTGCTGTAAAATGAATTTTAAAAAAATATATCAGTACAGATAGGGCATTGTTGGGTTAAAGTACAGACAGGTAGTTTGGCTTTTGAAACAGTGATTTTATCTTTGGGCAGTGTATGGTATCAGACTGGAAGTAGAAATATAAAATATGTATGTGATAAAGCCTAAGTCAATTCTTAATTATACAAGACAAGCCTAACTCCATCCATAACTAAAACAGAGAAGTCTATCTTATTCTATAAGTATTACACAGGGATAGTATATAACTATCAGAAAATGTTTTCCTAATTAACTTAAAGTACAGAACATACTTCAGTTTTTAAAATAACATCTTACCTTTCAAATAGAAGTTTGAGTTCTCAGTTGAAATGCACTTGATATGTACTTCAGGAAGTAGTAGTCAAAATGGCTGTGTTTCTCTCTCTTTCTTTATATATATTCAGGTACATAATCAATCAAATGTCATGAAATAATAGAAGATATTGAAAGTAGCATTTTGATTGGTTGTCAATTCTAACACTTCATAAGTGTTTTTGTTAGGTAATATACCTCAGGATATTTAGTCAGGCTTACAGCATAATTTTCTCAATGGAATTCCATCAAATTTGGGGAAATGGTAGGGACTGCTATGTAGTAGGGGCTATTCTATATTTGATGAAAGTGTCTGTAGTGGTTTTTATGTAAATTACTTTCCCACCTTTTTTATTGAGCGCTTACCGGTGCGCTCCCCGGTACGCGAACCGGCAGCGTTACGGGAGTCCTCCATTTTGAGTATCGGTAGAATTGAGACACAAGATGGAGGACAAACAATGTTCGGAATGGGTAGAAGGGGGCACGGTAGACACTTTGTGACCCTCTAGGTTTTCGGAGGGGGGATTAGGATGCTGATACATGCAAAAATAAAAAAAATAAAAAATTAAAAATTTCGCGGGGGGAGCGCCCGGTACGCGCACTGGTAAGTGAACCGGGGAGCGTACTTAGGTGAAAAAAAAAAAGTAAGAAAAAGATAAACGTTTTGAATAATCAGAGGTAGGGTAGCTCTGAAAAGAGCTGTTGGGTTCTGTGGCTAATTTAGGTACCTACAAGTATGTTCCAAGGCACACTTTTAAATAAAGGACGAATATTGTATTCCCTTCATCGGGGAAGTGCACACCATCTCTTCTCTAGATGTCTTGAATGTTGTAACGCAAGTTATTGTTGTATATTAAACCCATTCCATAGTCTCTCATGTAAGCAGAAACAGATTTATTCATATGTTTCCGTTCTTTCTCAAATTGTGGAAAAAAATTGGTTGAACCACTTACATTTCTGTCTTTGACATATATTTGAATATACCAAGGCAGTTTGGGGAAAAAGTGTCATCAATTGAAGAAAGGTGTTCTTTAAAAGCATTTCAAGACCAACCCCAGTCATAGTGCCCAAATCATATCCACCACAGTGCACTATTAAGAGGTCAGTGTTTGGCAGATGCATCATTTTTTTTATTAAAAACATATAAAATATATTTTAGAATTAAAATAAAAATACTTTTTACAGCTTTTGATATTTACTATTAAAAAACCATTGAAATTCACTGAAAAAACCATAGATTATAGACCATATATAGTTAGGAATTAGCATTTACAAAACCTTAAAAATTCACTGAAAAAACCATAGGTTATAGACCATATATAGTTAGGGATTAGCATTTTCAAAACCTTATTTTACTCGCACAAAACCATTGAAATTCGCATATATAGTTAGTTGCACTAACTATATATCGCGCACCCGCAATCCACTGCTGATGATGTCACATATTACATCATTCATGACATGGTCAGTGACATCACTGATGACATCTCAAATGACATCACTGATGACATCACTTATGACATCATCCAGTGACTGTATGTTTCTGTAAAGTTAAAATATGTCTTACATATTGAAGAATGAGTGGATGTATAAGTGTCTGGATGAAGGATTTAGTAGGTGCATGACTGACTGTATGAGTGAGTGATTAAATGTGTCTCACTGAGTGCATGGGTTAGTGACTAAACTGTCTTAATTTGTGCATCATTATGTCTGTTGTTCTGTAAAGTGCTGCATGTGTTGATCAGTAGCTATATGAGTAACTATATGGGTGATTGATTGGTTGCCCAAGTATTTGTATGGGAGACTGAGTGTGTGTGTATGGGTGGCTGGGAGGTGTGTGACTCTGTGCATAGATGTGTGAACAGTTGATTCACTAGATGTATGGGTTCAAAAGTGCATGTGGAATTAGCTGTATGGGCGGTTGACTGTGTGCATGAGTGTATTGGTGAGTGAATGGATATCTTAGTGCTACATGTCAAAGTAAGTACATATGTAAAACACAGTACATGTGAGAGTTGACATATATAAATAACTGTGCATAAGAGCCAGTGAATGTGTGAGTGGCTGTATGGATCAATGTAAACTTGTATCAGGGATTGTATAAGAGAGTAAATATGTGTTAGTATATGTCTGAAAAAGTAAGGTGTGTATAACTTTATAGTTGAGGAAATGGAGGTGTGATTGATTTTTTGCATGACTGACTAGGTGTGTGAGTAACTCCATGGATGAGTGACAGTCTGTGAGTGTCTGTTTACACTGATTGTATCTAAGGTTATATTACAATCTGAAGAGGTTCATCATATTATCACATGAATGATATCATCAGTGATGTGATGAGTAATGTCAAATGAGATGTCATCAGTGATGTAATTTGAGATGTCATCAGTGATGTCATCAGTGATGTCACTGACCATGTCATGAATGATGTAATATGTGACATCATCAGCAGTGGATTGCGGGTGCGCAATATATAGTTAGTGCAACTAACTATATATGCGAATTTCAATGGTTTTGTGCGAGTAAAATAAGGTTTTGAAAATGCTAATCCCAAACTATATATGGTCTATAACCTATGGTTTTTTCAGTGAATTTTTAAGGTTTTGTAAATGCTAATTCCTAACTATATATGGTCTATAACCTATGGTTCTTTCAGTGAATATATATATATATATTCACTGAAAAAACCATAGGTTTCACACCAGTTATAGTTAGCTGGAAATTTTACTGACATAAAACCATTGAAATTCCCACGTTATAGTTAGTTGGACTCACTATAACTTGCGCGTGTAATGCACTGCTGATGACATCACATATTACATCACTCATGACATGGTCATGACATCACTGATGACACCATCCAGTGAATGTGTGTCTTTCTGAAAAATAAATATGTTTTATATATGTATATGTAAAGCTGTCATATGGTTACTGCGTTTCTATATATTGTGTTAAGTTAGCATGAGCTTATTAAATGTTTAAACACCATATTTTCCTTCGGCTTCAGTTTGCACACGACACCTAATTGTTATTGTAGCTTTCAACCTAGTCGAAAGATGTGATTTATTTGAGAATAATATGTTATTGCTCTGATATCAGTCGTGCTTGGTACACTTGGTACAAATGTCTGCACACTGAGAACTGCACCCTCTAAGAATAACCTAACACAAGTTTGCTGAAGGCCTGATCCTCGCACCACATTAGACATAACACAGATAATGTTGCTGCCAACATTGGGCTCTACTCGGGTTTAAGATAGAATTACATGGAATGAATCAACACACTTGATGCTTCGCATGCAGAGAGCTGGTAGCTGTTGATGTGATCTGCTCCTACTGACCATTAGAGGTATGGGCCCGCCCTGCTAAAAACCCAAATGAGACCTTCTTAGATATAATATAATATGCTAAATAGGGTGCGCGAGATATAGGTGATAGAGAATTTCTATAGATTTTGCATTATATTATGCTATCACCGTTCGCTTATTATGAACTAGTGACTATGCTGATAACTCTGATTTTTATAATATGTATGTTGATATTATATAAGATACTGCGTTTGAGAACCTTGCATTGAAAAATAAACATTTCAAACTTGCACGTGTGTTCTTTGACTTCCCGTTTTGGTTTGTACTGATTATATAACGAAAGAGTGTTCATGTGTTCCACGATACCTGAGGTACCCTAAGTTCATGTTCTGGATTGTCTAAGTCATTGGGAAGTTATTACTACCGATGAGACACTGTAGCTAGCTTGGTAAGGAGATTTCTGAAGCTAAGGTGAGTTTTGGGTCACCCTAACTCACCCAGGTTCTAGATCTCTGTGCACAGTTCTGTGGGAGAACGGAAACCCTGCTACATGGCGCCCATACGTTGTTGGCCTTATATCATGACACTCAAGTAATATATCATTCAAACCTTAACACCTTCATTCCCGTTTCCGGTAAACGGCAGTGTCGGAAAAACCTACCTATTTTTGAAATAGGTCTTTTCAAGCTTGAATATATCTAAAACGGTTTCCTTGAATTACTACCCAGTTGTGCTACAAAGTAATCTTTGTTTTTTCACTTTCCTGTGCTGACATGGCACAAGCCCTGGACATCCCGCAGCATAGTCGCATTGCGGTGCGTGACCACTTGCGGGCGTATAATGTCCCTGTGGAAGGCTTGGCTGTGGTTCTGGTGGTGAGTGCGGAACATGCTTACCCGTACGAACTGTTTTATTCGTGGGTGACATTTCCGGCGGTGAACGCTAATTCTGGTGTTTTCCATTCCTACACTGCTATGGCTGTACCGGCTGCGTATGCTCCGTACAGAGCACTGGAGGTTCCTATTGATGCTTGGCAGCATGGAGTTTGGTTTGGTGGCATCCTACCACACGCTTTAACCGCTCCGAGGTTGGGTCCTTTGTCCATTCCGGGCACACCTTGGCCCGCTTTGGCTGGATTCACTCCTCACCCTAATCGAGCCACTTGTGGCGTGGCTGATCTGCGGCAACTTCATGAAGTCGCAGTGTCTGTTATTAGAGCGCTTGTTCATTACACTAGCCGTAATGTTCAAGACGTAGCCCCTAGGGGTGCGCAGCTTCGTGCAGAACAGGCTGGTTTGAAAATCAATCCTGTCAGGGTGAATTCCGTGATGGGCAAAAAGCCCCAGGACAAGGATGATTTTCCGTTCTGGCTTGCAGAGAAATTCGGCCAGCTAGAAGCTGTGTTTCCTAATACGAATCCCGGTGATAAGCACCGGATTCTTACACTAAGTTTACCGAAAGATTTGGCACCTGAACTTGTTGACTGTGAGACCTGGGGTAAGACTTTTGCAGCGGTCTATTCGAGGTGCTATGGCACCCCGTCTGTGACCAATCTGGGTGCGGTCCTTAAACGTGTTCAGGACGAACACGGACCGGAGTCGGCGGTTGAATTGGGTATGCGCCTGTGTGGCACCTTTGATGTAGTTTGCGATCTGATCCTTGCAAATGTCAAGGGGGATGCAGTGAACTTTCAGGTTGCTAACGCTTTAGCGTTGATTCCCGAGGCAGAGAGACCCCGTCAGTTGGCAAGGATTATTGTGGCTGCTTATAAGACGGTTGGCCGCAATGCAAAGGGGCTTAAGGCTTTTCCTGATAAAGAGAAAAAGCAGCCCCAGGGTCAGTCTTCGGAAACTAGTGGTCAACCTAAGTCCAAGAAACAGAATTGGCCTAAAAAGCAGAATCAGGGTAAGCAACAACAACAACAAACACAGGTTTCTGTTCCTGCGTCTCCGTTGCCTGCACAGTCGGATCGAGTTTATGATTTGCGCGATCGCGCGATGATTAAATCACCTGAAAGGTTTCAGGCTTCTGACCAACGCTCTCCTCGTTCCTTTCAGGACTCATCGGCTCCGTCAACCGGTGGTGGAGGGGGCGGCAGGGGCCGGGGTGGCCAGCAAGGACGTGGTCAGCCCCGCCCGCGTAACGGTGGAGAGCAGCAGGAAGGCGCTACGCCCAAGAGACCACAGTTTGCCACGAAGAAAGTCGCCGCCCTGACAGCGCATCGCTATGCCCCAGATAGTGAGAACGCGGCTTCGGAATCTGACGTGGGCTCTGACCTTGCTGGACAGCGCGGCAGAGATTACCATAGTGAGAGAGGCCCTCCGTCCACTGTTGAAGGTGACAGTGACTGACACTTATGTTGTAATTGAAACTGCTGATACGCATGTTGCTCCCCCTGAACGTCTTTTTGAAATTGTCCTGTTAATCGAAGGTGACATGCAGCGAACTGTAAAAGGGGTATTTTGGGAAAATCTTTCGTCTACGTATGACATTTTGATTTCGGAGGCTGACTGGCCCCCACCTTTTGTTCTCGCAGCTCCGCGAGGGGAGGAAGTGATCCTCCCCAGTTTCGCGCACACTGTATCGAGAGTAGAAGCGCCGCATTTTGCAGAAGAGTGGGCTCTGGCGCTTGCGCCGGCTGTGTACCGCAATCAGTGTGGCTGGGATAAATTGTCTCCAAGCCACGAGATTCCTTTACGGTCTCAGCCGCAGCCTCAACCTCAATATCCCATACGGCGTGAAGCCAAAGCTTCAGTCGCAGCTATCCTTGAATAATTGGAATATCAAGGTGTAATTGAAACGTGTGTGTCACCGATGAATAACCCCCTTTTTACTATAAACAAGCCGGACGGCTCATATCATTTGGTTTTGGATTATAGGCATTTGAACTCGCATCGCCGTAACTGCGCAGTACATTCTGTACTCATGGCTCTGCGTTAGTGAATAGTCTTGAGCGTAAACGGTTCAAAACCACGCTTGACATTTCCAATGGTTTGTATGCCCATAGATTAGACAGTCTAAGTTCCCAATGGACCAGCTTTACATGCGGCGGTGTGCAAAAAATGTTTCGGCGTCTCCCAATGGGCTATAAGAATAGTCCTGGAGTATTCTCCGCCCGCATTGTCTCTCTTTTGGAGGGCATCGACCCAGTTGCTTGTTCGTATGTGGATGACATTTATCTCACAGACGACGATCTTTGGGAGCATCTGTGTCGAGTAAATAGCATAATTTGTAACTTTGCAGACATAGGTTACAAGTTTAACTTTGCAAAGTCGCACATTGCAGAGTACACAGTGTTGTTTCTGGGCTACGAGCTTACCAACGAGGGTAAGGGGTTAGCACCTCACTTCCTGGAGAAATGCACACAGTTGCGTTCTCCGACAACACTGAAAAAATTACAGTCTTTACTGGGCTTTTTGAATTTCGGGAGAACTTACATTCCGGAATATGCCCAGCGTATCAAGCCTTTGTATGCTTTGATACAACCATCTTTTTCCAAATCATGCTGGCTGCCTGAGCATTCAGCCATTCTGCAGTCTTTGCAGGCTGATTTGCTCGCTTCAGAATACTTACAGACTCGTGATAACCAGACCAACCTGGTGATAAGAATTATCCCGGGGGCGGTGGGTTTCACGTACCTGACTTTTAATGAAGGAGATACAGTACCTATTGCTTACAAGTCACACTTGTACACTTCGGCTGAATTGCGTTTTTCCGCTGTGGAGAAAGTTTTAAGGCCGGTGCAGATGGCAATTCTTAAGGAACGTGCCCTGTCACAAGGAAAACGCATGTTGGTTGTTACCCTGTGTCCTGTCTTGGAGGCAGTTACGAAAGCCAGTGTACCTAATTCCAAAGCTTTGCACCCTAGGTGGATTCAGTGGGCTGCTTCCTTGACATCCCAGGATGTCACGTTTATTTTTGACGCCACTTTACGGTCACAGGAGTACTTACAGTATGAATTTGTTCATCCTGCTCCTTTAGCAATGCGGCCGTTGGAGGATTTCCATTGCATCATTTACACTGATGGTTCGGCGCAGGTTGCGCATGGCTCTAAACATGCCTACGTTTCCGCTTGCGCCATTGTGGTCAGTGCCATGGTGAACGATGAGTTCAAGTCCAGTGTGGTGCACACGCAGACGCTTGGGGACTGCACTGCACAATTAGCAGAGCTTCGTGCTCTGATGCTTGCATTGGAGTACGCAGATCCCAGTGTGACGACTTTGATCGTAAGTGATTCTTACTACTGTGTCCAGTCTTACAATGAAAACTTGTTCTTTTGGATTCAGAATGAGTTTCGTGATTCCAAAGGTAGCACAATAAAACATAAAATGATCTGGGTCCGAGTGGCGGAACTTAAAGAGAAGTTGCCACTCGTGTTTGTGAATTATACTCTCGGCCATCAGCGCGTGGGGGTCCACGCTGTTGGTAATTCGCTTGCTGATGAAGCAGCGAAGTCAGCGGTATCAAAATACTTAGTTGCAGCAGTCACGAGGTCCAAAAGCAAAGTAGATGATGACATCTTGGCAGCTGTTGCTGCGACCGAGAAGGGAGGTAAATATCCTGCGGGGTTTCCTTCTAAGTACACATACCACTTAAGTCCCAATAAGGTTCCTTATGTGAAAATTCCAGATGTTGGCGAACGTCTAGTTCCCAACTCGGATCGCAGGGCTACTTTGATTACAGCGGCTCATGAAGGTGTGGCGTCTGCGCATGCGGGCGTCTCAGCCACTGTAACTCAGCTACAACAAAGGTTCTGGTGGCGGGGACTGTACAAACAGACGCGCGATTATGTCCTTCAATGTGACATTTGCCAGCAGATTAAACCTTCGACTGCTGCGCGTCCGCCTCAGACACAGTTGTACATCTCTAATAAACCGCTTGGATGCGTTTATTTGGATCACTGCGGTCCATTTTCTTCTGATACTGCATACAAGTACATCTTGGTAGCAGTTGATTCATGCACACGCTTTGTGTGGGTATGGCCACATCGGAGCGCTGATTCACAGACTGTCATCAAGGATTTGCTAGTCTTTATAGGGATTTTTGCCTGTGGTACCTTCCATTCGGATCAGGGTCCGGCTTTCGCCTCTAAGGCGTATAAGGATGCTATGGTTTCGTTGGGGGTCCAAGTCAAGTTTTCAAGTCCGTACAGACCCTAGGGTAACAGTGTAGTGGAACGAATGAACCGTGACTTAAAGCAATCTTTGACAGCCCGAGTTATAGGCACTGGCAGAAACTGGTTAGCCCACCTCAATGGCGTGCAGCGTGCGCTTAATAATCTCCCTAGAAGGTCTCTGGGTGGGCGGACCCCATACGAAATGCTCTTTGGTATCAAGATGTACGTCCCTGACCTCGATGGTTTAGACTGCAAGGCCCAGGCCTCGGCCTTTGACGTAGATGAACATTGCAATGTTTTACAGGATCTACAAAAGACCAGAGACAGTCTAGCAAAAGAACATTTGCCCTCCACATCGGATGATGCGTTGCAGATCCCGGTAGTTGGCTGGCTACCCCAAGTTGGAGAACTGGTTCGAGAGAAGATCGATAACAAGAAAGAGTTTGGTCCCTCATATCGTACACCGGTTCGAGTTCTTGGAGTGAAGGGCACAAGAACAGTCATTTTACCACCACTTCCAGGTCGTAAGGAAAACAGATTTATTTCTATTGACAATGTCAAGACACACAGGGTGGCCGATTCTTCATAGCATGACACCGGCTGTATCCTGTCCTTCCATGGTGAGGCACTCTGTGCTGGCTATTACATCTGGTGCAGAACAGGAGGTGTCCCTCGAAATGCCTGCCATATCCAGTCCTTTATTGAATACTATTCCTGTTACTAATATTGATGAGCTGAACTATACCTATCCTGCTGATTTATCGATGCCTGATTTGCAGACTCGTTTGGCCGACCAGTCCAGATTCTCTTTTGACTCTGTTTCGGAACTTTCAAAGAAACCCGCAACTATTGCAAAATATGCCACGTTGTTTAAAAAACATTTTTTAATTCACCCTTGGACATACATTTGGTTGATCCTATTTTCATTTTACCTTTTTATGTCAATTGGTTTTGTGTTTTATTTTTTCCGCCTGATCGATGGTCACTACGTTAAAGAAAGAACAGGAATTTGGTACCTTAATGGAACATTGGCCCCTCTTTCCTCTTCACATTCAGCACACAGACTGAAACGAAACTTGAATACAGTCAGCATTACAGCTTGGCCTGTCCTTGATGGGATTGTGTGGGATGCGGTTAGATTTCAAATACATGGGCCCACTGAAGTGATTAATGTTCCGAATGTGCTTAGAGTAAACATGGGAGATGTGATTAAACAAAATATACGTTTTGATGATTGGGATATTAAGGCCGTAGAAGCATTATTTTCTGATTTAAAGTACTATGCGGCTTTTGATGCTGAAGACTTATATTTAGATTCTATTAATTATGTTGATTTGTTTTGCTTCCAACATTATGGTAATCATTTTCTCCATAAGACGAATTCCAGGAGGGTTGCTGTGAATTACACGCAGTGGGAGCATTGCCCAGCTCCTTTAATTGGAAGCTCCAGTACATTTCTGAAAAAATACAGTTATTTTACAGATTTTAATCAATCAAATCCTGAGTCATTTTATTTCAGAATGACGGAAAAGTCCATGTCCAAAGTTAGACTTACCGATACAAAGTTGCTGTATTCGAAGTCCTTTCTAGACAAATTGGCTTTAGATGGCTACGAGTTCTGGAAGGGAATAATTGACCTTAAATCGGTTTGGGGTACCAAAAATTGGCAGGTACAAGGCACTGAGGCTTTGCACCGTGCATGTCTCATCCCGAATCACATGTTGTTTCTAAATTCTACTATTTCCCAGACAACATGCTTTGGATTGGCTACTTCTAAAAAATTAAATACACCAATTATCCCCGAATTAAAAGAATATTCAGGTTGGGGTAATTTTTCTGAATTGTCTATTCGTGAGATACAGTCTCTAATACACAATTTGTCCTTTAATGTATCCAGCTTGGATCCAAAAGGTTGGCTGTTGTGGCAGAAGAGTTCTGATTCTTGCCAACGTCGATTTCTGGGGTTGGCTGAAGGGTTCACACAGGTACGACCAGATCCCCGTTTTGAAACTGATTATACTGTCACCACTTACTCTGTAGGGAAACGGTGTCAGAATTGGTTACAACATTCCACGTTAGCTGCAGTTAAACTACATCTGTCTCAGTTAACTGAAAATGTGGATTTAAATGATTTTATAAAAGGCCCGGCTAAAGGTAGATCTAAAAGGTGGATTTATGCTGTTTACAATGAAATTTGGAAGGTGTCTCAAATTGAGGCTGCTAAGCGCCTAAGGGCAATTGACCAAGCAAATTTAGAAAAAGTACTTGCAGTGGTCGATAGCAGTATTAACACGCTTTCTTCCCGAATTTACACATTGAACAATATTGTTTCTTCTGTTGTTGACATTGTGCATGATGAAGTGTCCGTATTATATCATGGTCAAAATCAATTGCGTTCTGTTATGCAGTTTGCCTGGACACTACAGACTCTGAAGGCTGGTTGAGTGCCTTGGAGTTATATGAACGTCTCATCACTATTTGCCCCATTTACTTTGACTGACAAGCAGCGCATGCTTTCCATGCGAGATGCATCATTTTCTATGTTACACATTGAGAAGTTAGAATCTTTGCCATTCTCTGTGGCTGAGGCGGCTGCTGCTACATGGCTTATCCATGGTATTATTACTTTACCATTTGCTCTGTATAAATTTACAAATTGTATGCGGTATATTGCTATAGGGCGATATGAACCACTAGGTAGTGCTTTCCTGCATGAGACATGGTCTTTACCATATACATACAGATGTCTGAAAGAAGGAAAGGAAGTGAATCTGAATGGTGAAGAATGCACACAGTCGCCTGACCGTTCACTGATATGTAGGCACATCCAATTGCATGGTTCTTGTAATCAGGACAGGCCAAATTTAGCCTGTGTTTTAAAAGGCACACCGGTTCCTGCAATAGTTCCCACATTCACTTTATTGTCTAACAGTAGTTATTTACTTTTGAACAACGAAATGTGTTGTGGGTTAATGGTCGGTATCGCCTATGTGGTTACTGTATCAGAACGGGTGGTGTGTTGCAAGAACGTATTATATCCACCCACGCATGGGAATTCAGATGTTTCCATTTGGCCGCGAATCCCAACCTTGGGAGCGGATTTCAATGGTTTGAGCCGAATAAGAGCCCTATTGTCTCAAAATGAAGTGGCCCTGAGCTCGGCCCGTGAAACTTATGTCCTTCACATAGCTAACACACGCACAGAGGTGCAGGCGCTTTTAAATACTGATTTGCCGTTTCATTTCTGCGAGCTGGTTCATCAAATCTTTAATGCCTCCTCCACGTCTGGTCTCACACATTTTTTTAAATTGGTTAGCAGTGGTCTCGTGACTACGTTTGAAAAAGTATTTGGTATTATCCCTGCGTTTTTTCATTCTATATTCGCAAGTTTGTTTGGCGGATTCCCTGTTTTGCTGGCTTTGGCTGCAGGCGTTCTGGTGATATTTTGCTTTATAAAACATGGATGCCCTTCCTGCGCAAGAAAACGCTCAGCCCCTACTGATGCTGTTTTGCAACCGGATGCTTGATTACTATGGCTCCTTACCGCTTGTGACTTTAAGCACGGCTTTTGGATTATCGTTTCGATTTTCCTATTTCACATGTGTCCAGCCTGTGTTTCATTGCCTGAGCTGTGATTTCGACTGGGCCATTGATTTGTGTCTCTGCTTACCGACTTCTCCTGACGTCGATTTTGATCAGCTGATGAGCCCCGTAGTTGCTCACGAGTTGGTTTGTTCTGGCGAAAGGGTTATGGCCGTGGCAGCGATGCATGGACTAATGGGTCAGTGGGACATATTCGCAGCGGCGCATGACTTTCTGGCACATAGCGTTCTCGAGAACCCACTGAGTTGTCCTCTGATGTTGCTAGAGGATTCAGTGCTGGAGAAGCACGTATGTTCTTTCCCATTGCTTAATTGGATGGCTGAACTGTTTTCGGATGATGACAGTGATTTCATGTTGGAAGCTGTGGCTACCTATTTTGCATATTCTATCCACCCATGAGTGGCTTTGGAGACTTTCACTATTATGGCACGTGACTTTTTAGTAATTCTGAATGGTGCCTTTTCTATTACGAACATTGGACTTTGATATGTTCTGGGCCTATGATTTTATAAATGGCCTCAAGTTCAAGTTTTTTTATATTTTTGTGTGGCCACTATAGGCATTCATACATATTTTGTATTATTGATTTTTATATACATTTACATACATTTAGCTTGGCTCAATATTGTTGAACTCTGCTTTCATGTTTTGCCTTTCTTACAGTATTGGCTTATTTTTTCCTTTTTTGACCGTCCTCGGATCATTGGGGGGGTGTCATATGGTTACTGCGTTTCTATATATTGTGTTAAGTTAGCATGAGTTTATTAAATGTTTAAACACCATATTTTCCTTCGGCTTCAGTTTGCACACGACACCTAATTGTTATTGTAGCTTTCAACCTAGACGAAAGATGTGATTTATTTGAGAATAATATGTTATTGCTCTGATATCAGTCGGGCATGGTACACTTGGTACAAATGTCTGCACACTGAGAACTGCACCCTCTAAGAATAACCTAACACAAGGTTGCTGAAGGCCTGATCCTCGCACCACATTAGACATAACACAAATAATGTTGCTGCCAACATTGGGCTCTACTCGGGTTTAAGATAGAGTTACAGGGAATGAATCAACACACTTGATGCTTCGCATGCAGAGAGCTGGTAGCTGTTGATGTGATCTGCTCCTACTGACCATTAGAGGTATGGGCCCGCCCTGCTAAAAACCCAAATGAGACCTTCTTAGATATAATATAATATGCTAAATAGGGTGCGCGAAATATAGGTGATACAGAATTTCTATAGATGTTGCATTATATTATGCTATCACCGTTCGCTTATTATGGACTAGTGACTATGCTGATAACTCTGATTTTTATAATATGTATGTTGATATTATATAGGATACTGCGTTTGAGAACCTTGCATTGAAAAATAAACATTTCAAACTTGCACGTGTGTTCTTTGACTCTCCGTTTTGGTTCGTACTGATTATATAACGAAAGAGTGTTCATGTGTTCCACGATACCTGAGGTACCCTAAGTTCATGTTCTGGATTGTCTAAGTCATTGGGAAGTTATTACTACCGATGAGACACTGTAGCTAGCTTGGTAAGGGGATTTCTGAAGCTAAGGTGAGTTTTGGGTCACCCTAACTCACCCAGGTCCTAGATCTCTGTGCACAGTTCTGTGGGAGAACGGAAACCCTGCTACAAAGCTCGATGGAAGAATAAATGTTTAAATAAGTGTCTTAATGGATGTTTTTTTTTAGAAAATTGATTGGTTAACTGGCTTATTAAGTGTAAAATATATGTATTACTGTTTCACTTTGTGTATAAGTGGCTGCATGGGTTTGTGAGTACCTATATGTGTGTGTATATGGGTTATTAGATGTTGTTTTTAGTATCAGTATCAGTGTCTGTATTGTTTGGTGGGGGTATGACTTAGCACATAGATGCATCAATGACTGATTCTCTGTTTGTATATGTTTTGAAAACAACATGTGTGCAAGACTGTATGGGTGGATGAGTGTGTATATGTGTGTGTTATTAAGTGAATGACTGTCTCACTAGTGTCTTTATCAATAACTACATATGTTTTAATCTAGTATATGTGAATGTTGATGTATATAAGTGAGTATATGTGAGAGTGAGAGATTGTAAGAGGTCCTTTTTAACTATATATGTGTTTCTATAAGTGATTGTTTAAGAGAGTAAGTATGTGTAAGTTTCCTTAGAAGTAAGGTGGTAGTGTGTGTATAGCTGTATATGCAAATAAATGGATATTCAATAGTTTTTTGCATGTGTGAGTATGTGTGTTAGCAACTTTTGGAAGACTGTCGGTGTGTTAACGGATGTATAGGTGTCTCACTACATATGATGAGTGAGTATATGTATGAATGACTATATAGAACTGTTGGTGAATGAGTGGATGTGTATATAAATGGTGGAATTACTGAATTGGTTGTTGTAACTGGTATAGGTATCTCCACTTTTTTGAAAATGTTAGTTTCTATTTTTGAATATGTGTTTCAAGGGTTACTTTACAGTGAAAGGAGGTCAGTCACTCTGTCACAAGGATGGTGTCATCAGTGATGTCATGAGTGATGTCACTGACCATGTCATGAGTGATGTAATATGTGATGTCATCAGCAGTGCATTACACGCGCAAGTTATAATGAGTCCAACTAACTATAACGTGGGAATTTCAATGGTTTTATGTCAGTAAAATTTCCAGCTAACTATAACTGGTGTGAAACCTATGGTTTTTTCAGTGAATTTCATAGGTTTTTTAAATGCTAATTCCTAACTATAACTGGTGTGAAACCTATGTTTTTTTCAGTGAATTTCATAGGTTTTTTATCTGCTAATTCTTAACTTTTTATAGGGTCTCATACCTATGTGTTTTTTAGTGAATTTCTAAGGTTATTTTTTCGCAAATATCTATAGCTTAAAAAGGTATGTTTTTCTAAAAATGAATCCTATGTTGTATATTAATATAATATTTTGTTTCTTAAAAGTATATTCTTTTTTTTTATATTTCACTGATGCATCTATGTGCTAAGTCATACCCCCACCAAACCATACAGACACTGATACTGATACTATGTTGGACTGAATCCACCAATCATTGCTTGTGATTCAACAGCAGGGAAACTCCACAATTATTTTTTTGTAAACTCCTACTGTTCCAACTTCCATTTCATTCCCACACTTCATCTGACTGCACCAGAACCTTCTCTCATCATGTATTCTGTATGGATTATTGGACATAGCTACATCCACTGGGCTCAAAGGTATGCAGCAAGCAGAAATTATCACAACCTTGATTTATCAAACGTGGAAATCAAGTGGATTGGCCAGAGAGGATTGAGATGTCATCAATTGATACCATTGGTGAAATCCTTTTTGCATCTGCCAAACCCTGACCTCTTAATAGTGCACTGTGGTGGAAATGATTTGGGCACTATGACTGGGGTTGGTCTGGAAATGCTTTTAAAGGACACCTTTGATCAATTGATGACACTTTTCCCACAAACTGCCTTGGTATATTCCAATATATGCCAAAGACAGAAATGGAACTGGTCCAACCAATTTTGTCCACAATTTGAGAAAGCACGGAAACATGTGAATAAATCTGTTTCTGCTTACATGAGAGACTGTGGAATGGGTTCAATATACAATAATAACTTGTGTTACAACATGCAAGACATCTACAGAGGAGATGGTGTGCACTTCTCAGATGAGGGGAATAGAATTTTCCCCCTGAATTTAAGACTGTGCATTGGAACCTACTTGTAGGTACCTAAATCAGCCACAGAACCCAAAAGCTCTTTTCAGAGCTACCCTACCTCTGATCATTCAAAACGTTTATTTTTTTCTAACTTTTTTCACTATTTTTTACCAAAGTACCCTTCCCGGTACGCTCCCGGTGCGCGTACCGGGCGCTTCCCCCGCGAAAAATTCAATTTTTTAATTTTTTTTTAGCCTTTATGAGCCTCCTAAGCCCCCCTCAGAAAACCTAGGGGGTCAGGGGCTGTCTACCGTGCCCCCTTCTACCCATTCCCAACGTTGTTTGTCCTCCATCTTGTGTCTTGATTGTACCGAAACACAAAATGGAGGACTCCCGTAACGCTGCCGGTGCGCGTACCGGGGCCCGCACTGGTAAGCGCTCCCTAAAAAAAGGTGGGAAAGTAATTTACAGAAAAACCACTGGAGACACTTACACCAAATATAGAATAGGCCCTACTACATAGCAGTCCCTACCATTTACCCAAATTTGATGGAATTCCATTGAGACAATTATGCTGTAGACCTGACTAAATATTCTGAGGTAAATTACATGACAAAAACACATATGAAGTGTTAGAATTGACAACCAATTAAAATGTTACTTTCATTATCTACTATTATTTCATGACATTTGATTGGTTATGTACCTGAATATATATAAAGAAAGAGAGAGAAACACAGCCATTTTGACTACTTCCTGAAGTACATTTCAAGAGCATTTTCACTGACAACTTAAACTTCTTTTTGAAAGGTAAGATGTTATTTTAAAAACTGAAGTATGTTGTACACTTTAAATTAATTTGGAAAAAAAATTCTGATAGTTATATACTATCCCTCTGTAATATGTATAGAATAAGATAGACTTCTCTGTTACAGTTATGGATGGAGTTAGGCTTGTCTTGTATAATTATGAATTTACTTAAGCTTTATCACATACACTTTTTTATATTTCTACTTCCAGTCTGATACCATACACTGCCCAAAGATAAAATCACTGTTAAAAAAACCAAAGTACCTGTCTAAACTTAAACCCAACAGTGCCCTATCTCTACTGATATATTTTTTTTAAATGCAAATTACAGCACAAAAATAGAAGGAGAGCAAAAAAATTCCAACGAAATTGTTCTGGAGAGCAACAATAATAAAGTTATTGAACCCAATGACTCAGAATTCATGGATGAATCACGGGACTATGAACTACTTCAATGTGTACAATCAGTAGATTTCCTGATTCAAAATGAGGACATTTCTGACAATCAAATATTAGAAATTCTGTTAAATTTGGAAAAGGAATCTGAAAAATAAATTTATATTTAATAATTCAAAAATTGTTTGAGACATTATTCATTTTTATATGTATTTCTTAAACTAGTACCAAATTGATTATAATGTAAAGTCAGACTTAAAATATACTGTGCAACTTTTTGGTGTTACATAATAAGTTTGCGCATTGTTACTTCCTTTCTCCCACTATATTATCTCCAATGTGTATTTAACATCTCTTTATCATCTCCTGCCTCCATATTGTTTCTGCTTTCCTGACAGACTATGCTATGAATTCCATATACCACAATAACTTCTGTAACAACATGCAAGATATCTACAAAGGAAACGGTGTATATTAAATAATAGACTCTGCATTGTAACCTACATGTTGGTACTTAAATAAAAAAAAAGAAAAACAACAAAAAGAACAATTAATAAACATACAATTTTTAAAACTGATTCTTTTTTCCCCATAGTACGCTCCCCGGTGCGCTCCCCGGTGCGTGTACCGGGCGCTCCCCCCGCGAAAATCGAAAAAAAATAAAAAAAAAATTACCCCGCGGGGCCCTTTTATGGCCCCCACATCAGACCTACGGGGTCAGGGGGGTCTACCCTACCCCCTTATGGTCAATTCCCCCCTTTGATTTGCCACCTCTTGTGTCTCGATTTTACCGAGACACAAGATGGCGGCCGCTCCGGACTGTTTCAAATGTTTACAGACACCCGAGAACTAATCAGCTTTCTGCGCGCAAGTCGCGTGACGCGCCCGGTGCGCTCCCCGGTGCACGTACCGGGGCGCGCCTACAGATATATATATTTTTTTGAACCTAAATTACTCAAAATCCACTGGAGCACATATCTTGAGACATAGCAAAGGCACATCAGGCTACCATTCCTTACAATTTTGCCAAATTTGGTTGAAATCCATTCAGCCGTTCGGGCTAAAAGTGAAATCGACCGCCCTATGGAAATTAACATGGGGAAAAAGCGTTTTGGGACCCCCCTTTTATCTCAGCCCCCGCTTGATGAATCCCCCCCAAACTTGTAGGGAAGGACTGGAATGCTGCGAGGCCATTTTGAGGAAATTTTCAGTCAGATTCGTCAACCGGCGCCAAAGTTATTCCAAATAGAATTTTGAGATTTAACATTGAAAAAAATCCTAACTATAACTACCTACTGGCGACCGCCAGTAGGTAATATATATATATATATATATATATATATATATATATATATATATATATATATATATATATATATATATATATATATATATATATATATATATATACTACCACCTTACTTCTAAGGAAACTTACACATACTTACTCTCTTAAACAATCACTTATAGAAACACATACTTATTTAAACAGGAACTCCTACAATCTCTCACTATATATACTATACTCACTTATATACATCAATACTCACATATACTAGATTAAAACATATGTCGTTACTAATGAAGACACTAGTGAGACAGTCATTCACTCACTAACACACACATATACACACTCGTCCACCCATACAGTCCTGCACATATGCTGTCTTCAAAACACATACAAACAGTGAGTCAGTCACCAACCCCTGCAGCCACTTATACACAAAGAGAAACACTGATACAAACATTTAAATATTTAAACAATACTCGCTAATATATGTATTCACTAAGATACACTTAATAAGCCAGTTAACCAACCAATTTTTTTTTTTAAAAACATCCATTTACACACTTATTTAAACATGTATTCTTCCATCGACCTTTACAAATACATATATAAAACAAATTTATTTTTCAGAAAGACACACATTCACTGGATGGTGTCATCAGTGATGTCATGAGTGATGTCACTGACCATGTCATGAGTGATGTAATATGTGACGTCATCAGCAGTGCATTGCAGGCGCGCAAGTTATAGTGAGTCCAACTAACTATAACGTGGGAATTTCAATGGTTTTATGTCAGTAAAATTTCCAGCTAACTATAACTGGTTTTGTCAGTGAATTTAATAGGTTTTTTAAATGCTAATTCCTAACTATAACTGGTGTGAAACCTATGGTTTTTTCAGTGAATTTCAAAGGTTTTTTAAATGCTAATTCCTAACTATAACTGGTGTGAAACCTATGGTTTTTTCAGTGAATATATATATATATATATTCACTGAAAAAACCATAGGTTTCACACCAGTTATAGTTAGCTGGAAATTTTACTGATATAAAACCATTGAAATTCCCACGTTATAGTTAGTCGGACTCATATAACTTGCGCGTGCAATGCACTGCTGATGACATCAAATATTACATCACTCATGACATGGTCAGTGACATCACTCATGACATCACTGATGACATCTCAAATGACATCACTGATGACATCGTCCAGTGAATGTGTGTCTTTCTGAAAAATAAATATATTTTATATATGTATATGTTAAGGTCGATGGAAGAATAAATGTTTAAATAAGTGTCTAAATGGATGTTTTTTTTAAAAAAATTGATTGGTTAACTGGCTTATTAAGTGTATCTTAGTGAATACATATATTAGCGAGTAATGTTTAAATATTTAAATATATGTATCAGTGTTTTACTTTGTGTATAAGTGGCTGCATGGGTTGGTGAGTAGCTACATGTGTGTGTATATGGGTTATTAGATGTTTTTTTAGTATCAGTATGAGTGTCTGTATGGTTTGGTGGGGCTGTTACTTAGCACATAGATGCATCAATGACTGACTTACTGTTTGTATGTGTTTTGAAGACAGCATTTGTATAGGATTGTATGGGTGGATGAGTGTGTATATGTGTGTGTTAGAGAGTGAATGCCTCTCTCACTAGTGTCTTTATGAGTAACTACATATGTTTTAATCTTGTATATATGAGAATTGATGTATATAAGTGAGTATATGTGAGAGTGAGAGATTGAAAGAGTTCCTGTTTAAATAAGTATGTGTTTCTGTAAGTCATTGTTTAAGAGAGTAAGTATGTGTAAGTTTCCTTAGAAGTAATGTGCTAATGTGTGTATAGTTTGTATATGCAAATAAATGGATGTTTATTAGTTTATTTGCATGTGTGAGTATATGTATGAGTAAGTTTTTGATGACTGTCGGTGTGTTAACGGATGTATAGGTGTCTCACTACATATGATGAGTGAGTATATGTATGAATGACTATATAGAACTGTTGGTGAATGAGTGGATGTGTATATAAATGGTGGAATTACTGAATTGGTTGTTGTAACTGGTATAGGTATCTCCACTTTTTTGAAAATGTTAGTTTCTATTTTTGAATATGTGTTTCAAGGGTTACTTTACAGTGAAAGGAGGTCAGTCACTCTGTCACAAGGATGGTGTCATCAGTGATGTCATGAGTGATGTCACTGACCATGTCATGAGTGATGTAATATGTGATGTCATCAGCAGTGCATTACACGCGCAAGTTATAATGAGTCCAACTAACTATAACGTGGGAATTTCAATGGTTTTATGTCAGTAAAATTTCCAGCTAACTATAACTGGTGTGAAACCTATGGTTTTTTCAGTGAATTTCATAGGTTTTTTAAATGCTAATTCCTAACTATAACTGGTGTGAAACCTATGTTTTTTTCAGTGAATTTCATAGGTTTTTTATCTGCTAATTCTTAACTTTTTATAGGGTCTCATACCTATGTGTTTTTTAGTGAATTTCTAAGGTTATTTTTTCGCAAATATCTATAGCTTAAAAAGGTATGTTTTTCTAAAAATGAATCCTATGTTGTATATTAATATAATATTTTGTTTCTTAAAAGTATATTCTTTTTTTTTATATTTCACTGATGCATCTATGTGCTAAGTCATACCCCCACCAAACCATACAGACACTGATACTGATACTATGTTGGACTGAATCCACCAATCATTGCTTGTGATTCAACAGCAGGGAAACTCCACAATTATTTTTTTGTAAACTCCTACTGTTCCAACTTCCATTTCATTCCCACACTTCATCTGACTGCACCAGAACCTTCTCTCATCATGTATTCTGTATGGATTATTGGACATAGCTACATCCACTGGGCTCAAAGGTATGCAGCAAGCAGAAATTATCACAACCTTGATTTATCAAACGTGGAAATCAAGTGGATTGGCCAGAGAGGATTGAGATGTCATCAATTGATACCATTGGTGAAATCCTTTTTGCATCTGCCAAACCCTGACCTCTTAATAGTGCACTGTGGTGGAAATGATTTGGGCACTATGACTGGGGTTGGTCTGGAAATGCTTTTAAAGGACACCTTTGATCAATTGATGACACTTTTCCCACAAACTGCCTTGGTATATTCCAATATATGCCAAAGACAGAAATGGAACTGGTCCAACCAATTTTGTCCACAATTTGAGAAAGCACGGAAACATGTGAATAAATCTGTTTCTGCTTACATGAGAGACTGTGGAATGGGTTCAATATACAATAATAACTTGTGTTACAACATGCAAGACATCTACAGAGGAGATGGTGTGCACTTCTCAGATGAGGGGAATAGAATTTTCCCCCTGAATTTAAGACTGTGCATTGGAACCTACTTGTAGGTACCTAAATCAGCCACAGAACCCAAAAGCTCTTTTCAGAGCTACCCTACCTCTGATCATTCAAAACGTTTATTTTTTTCTAACTTTTTTCACTATTTTTTACCAAAGTACCCTTCCCGGTACGCTCCCGGTGCGCGTACCGGGCGCTTCCCCCGCGAAAAATTCAATTTTTTAATTTTTTTTTAGCCTTTATGAGCCTCCTAAGCCCCCCTCAGAAAACCTAGGGGGTCAGGGGCTGTCTACCGTGCCCCCTTCTACCCATTCCCAACGTTGTTTGTCCTCCATCTTGTGTCTTGATTGTACCGAAACACAAAATGGAGGACTCCCGTAACGCTGCCGGTGCGCGTACCGGGGCCCGCACTGGTAAGCGCTCCCTAAAAAAAGGTGGGAAAGTAATTTACAGAAAAACCACTGGAGACACTTACACCAAATATAGAATAGGCCCTACTACATAGCAGTCCCTACCATTTACCCAAATTTGATGGAATTCCATTGAGACAATTATGCTGTAGACCTGACTAAATATTCTGAGGTAAATTACATGACAAAAACACATATGAAGTGTTAGAATTGACAACCAATTAAAATGTTACTTTCATTATCTACTATTATTTCATGACATTTGATTGGTTATGTACCTGAATATATATAAAGAAAGAGAGAGAAACACAGCCATTTTGACTACTTCCTGAAGTACATTTCAAGAGCATTTTCACTGACAACTTAAACTTCTTTTTGAAAGGTAAGATGTTATTTTAAAAACTGAAGTATGTTGTACACTTTAAATTAATTTGGAAAAAAAATTCTGATAGTTATATACTATCCCTCTGTAATATGTATAGAATAAGATAGACTTCTCTGTTACAGTTATGGATGGAGTTAGGCTTGTCTTGTATAATTATGAATTTACTTAAGCTTTATCACATACACTTTTTTATATTTCTACTTCCAGTCTGATACCATACACTGCCCAAAGATAAAATCACTGTTAAAAAAACCAAAGTACCTGTCTAAACTTAAACCCAACAGTGCCCTATCTCTACTGATATATTTTTTTTAAATGCAAATTACAGCACAAAAATAGAAGGAGAGCAAAAAAATTCCAACGAAATTGTTCTGGAGAGCAACAATAATAAAGTTATTGAACCCAATGACTCAGAATTCATGGATGAATCACGGGACTATGAACTACTTCAATGTGTACAATCAGTAGATTTCCTGATTCAAAATGAGGACATTTCTGACAATCAAATATTAGAAATTCTGTTAAATTTGGAAAAGGAATCTGAAAAATAAATTTATATTTAATAATTCAAAAATTGTTTGAGACATTATTCATTTTTATATGTATTTCTTAAACTAGTACCAAATTGATTATAATGTAAAGTCAGACTTAAAATATACTGTGCAACTTTTTGGTGTTACATAATAAGTTTGCGCATTGTTACTTCCTTTCTCCCACTATATTATCTCCAATGTGTATTTAACATCTCTTTATCATCTCCTGCCTCCATATTGTTTCTGCTTTCCTGACAGACTATGCTATGAATTCCATATACCACAATAACTTCTGTAACAACATGCAAGATATCTACAAAGGAAACGGTGTATATTAAATAATAGACTCTGCATTGTAACCTACATGTTGGTACTTAAATAAAAAAAAAGAAAAACAACAAAAAGAACAATTAATAAACATACAATTTTTAAAACTGATTCTTTTTTCCCCATAGTACGCTCCCCGGTGCGCTCCCCGGTGCGTGTACCGGGCGCTCCCCCCGCGAAAATCGAAAAAAAATAAAAAAAAAATTACCCCGCGGGGCCCTTTTATGGCCCCCACATCAGACCTACGGGGTCAGGGGGGTCTACCCTACCCCCTTATGGTCAATTCCCCCCTTTGATTTGCCACCTCTTGTGTCTCGATTTTACCGAGACACAAGATGGCGGCCGCTCCGGACTGTTTCAAATGTTTACAGACACCCGAGAACTAATCAGCTTTCTGCGCGCAAGTCGCGTGACGCGCCCGGTGCGCTCCCCGGTGCACGTACCGGGGCGCGCCTACAGATATATATATTTTTTTGAACCTAAATTACTCAAAATCCACTGGAGCACATATCTTGAGACATAGCAAAGGCACATCAGGCTACCATTCCTTACAATTTTGCCAAATTTGGTTGAAATCCATTCAGCCGTTCGGGCTAAAAGTGAAATCGACCGCCCTATGGAAATTAACATGGGGAAAAAGCGTTTTGGGACCCCCCTTTTATCTCAGCCCCCGCTTGATGAATCCCCCCCAAACTTGTAGGGAAGGACTGGAATGCTGCGAGGCCATTTTGAGGAAATTTTCAGTCAGATTCGTCAACCGGCGCCAAAGTTATTCCAAATAGAATTTTGAGATTTAACATTGAAAAAAATCCTAACTATAACTACCTACTGGCGACCGCCAGTAGGTAATATATATATATATATATATATATATATATATATATATATATATATATATATATATATATATATATATATATATATATATATATATATATACTACCACCTTACTTCTAAGGAAACTTACACATACTTACTCTCTTAAACAATCACTTATAGAAACACATACTTATTTAAACAGGAACTCCTACAATCTCTCACTATATATACTATACTCACTTATATACATCAATACTCACATATACTAGATTAAAACATATGTCGTTACTAATGAAGACACTAGTGAGACAGTCATTCACTCACTAACACACACATATACACACTCGTCCACCCATACAGTCCTGCACATATGCTGTCTTCAAAACACATACAAACAGTGAGTCAGTCACCAACCCCTGCAGCCACTTATACACAAAGAGAAACACTGATACAAACATTTAAATATTTAAACAATACTCGCTAATATATGTATTCACTAAGATACACTTAATAAGCCAGTTAACCAACCAATTTTTTTTTTTAAAAACATCCATTTACACACTTATTTAAACATGTATTCTTCCATCGACCTTTACAAATACATATATAAAACAAATTTATTTTTCAGAAAGACACACATTCACTGGATGGTGTCATCAGTGATGTCATGAGTGATGTCACTGACCATGTCATGAGTGATGTAATATGTGACGTCATCAGCAGTGCATTGCAGGCGCGCAAGTTATAGTGAGTCCAACTAACTATAACGTGGGAATTTCAATGGTTTTATGTCAGTAAAATTTCCAGCTAACTATAACTGGTTTTGTCAGTGAATTTAATAGGTTTTTTAAATGCTAATTCCTAACTATAACTGGTGTGAAACCTATGGTTTTTTCAGTGAATTTCAAAGGTTTTTTAAATGCTAATTCCTAACTATAACTGGTGTGAAACCTATGGTTTTTTCAGTGAATATATATATATATATATTCACTGAAAAAACCATAGGTTTCACACCAGTTATAGTTAGCTGGAAATTTTACTGATATAAAACCATTGAAATTCCCACGTTATAGTTAGTCGGACTCATATAACTTGCGCGTGCAATGCACTGCTGATGACATCAAATATTACATCACTCATGACATGGTCAGTGACATCACTCATGACATCACTGATGACATCTCAAATGACATCACTGATGACATCGTCCAGTGAATGTGTGTCTTTCTGAAAAATAAATATATTTTATATATGTATATGTTAAGGTCGATGGAAGAATAAATGTTTAAATAAGTGTCTAAATGGATGTTTTTTTTAAAAAAATTGATTGGTTAACTGGCTTATTAAGTGTATCTTAGTGAATACATATATTAGCGAGTAATGTTTAAATATTTAAATATATGTATCAGTGTTTTACTTTGTGTATAAGTGGCTGCATGGGTTGGTGAGTAGCTACATGTGTGTGTATATGGGTTATTAGATGTTTTTTTAGTATCAGTATGAGTGTCTGTATGGTTTGGTGGGGCTGTTACTTAGCACATAGATGCATCAATGACTGACTTACTGTTTGTATGTGTTTTGAAGACAGCATTTGTATAGGATTGTATGGGTGGATGAGTGTGTATATGTGTGTGTTAGAGAGTGAATGCCTCTCTCACTAGTGTCTTTATGAGTAACTACATATGTTTTAATCTTGTATATATGAGAATTGATGTATATAAGTGAGTATATGTGAGAGTGAGAGATTGAAAGAGTTCCTGTTTAAATAAGTATGTGTTTCTGTAAGTCATTGTTTAAGAGAGTAAGTATGTGTAAGTTTCCTTAGAAGTAATGTGCTAATGTGTGTATAGTTTGTATATGCAAATAAATGGATGTTTATTAGTTTATTTGCATGTGTGAGTATATGTATGAGTAAGTTTTTGATGACTGTCGGTGTGTAACAGAATGAATAGGGGTATCACTACATATGATGAGTGAGTATATGTATGAGTGAATACATAAAACTGTTGGTGAATGTGTGAATTTGTATATAGATGGTGAAATTACTGAATTGGTTGTTGTAACTGGTATGGGTATATCCACTTTTTTGTTAATGTTAGTTTCTATTTTTGAATATGTGTTTCAAAGGTTACTTTACAGTGAAAGGAGGTCTGTCACTGTGTCACAAGGATGTTGTCATCAGTGATGTCATGAGTGATGTCACTGACCATGTCATGAGTGATGTAATATGTGATGTCATCAGCAGTGCATTGCACGCGCAAGTTATAGTGAGTCCGACTAACTATAACGTGGGAATTTCAATGGTTTTATATCAGTAAAATTTCCAGCTAACTATAACTGGTGTGAAACCTATGGTTTTTTCAGTGAATTTCATAGGTTTTTTAAATGCTAGTTCCTTTCTATATCGAGTTTCTAACCTTTTTTTTTTTTTTACAATTTGCTGTTTTTTTGTAAGTATTCATTTTTTTTTATATAATTTTTTTTCTTTTGCGCTCTGGGTGCGCGCTCCGGGAAGCTTTCAGCTAAGCTCTCCGGTAAGCTTTCCGGTGAGCTCACCTGAAAGCGCACCCTGAGCGCTACTGTCGTTCGTGAAAAAAAATATGAATGAAAAGTTAATAATAATGCAAAACATTTCGTACCATACAAATAAAATCAGTTTTTTTTTATAAGGAAAATGATTATGCATTTCTGTAAAAGTTTGATGACGTCACTTCGGCGCGCAACGTAAGTGCCCTCGGAAGCGCCTACGTTCACGCCGCGTAAAAGCACCCAGAAGCGCCTACGATCGCGCCACGTTTGCGCCCCGGAAGCGCCTACGATCGCGCTGCGTAAACGCACCCGGAAGTGTTCCGGAGCGCGCAGCGTAAACGCGTCGGGTCATGTGACCCTAAAATAACACTTTTCATTGGTTGCTAACAGTTTTTTTTACAATGAATGAAATCCCCACCCATTTCCTTCACTTCTTCTTTCACTTTTGTGACTGAAAGACCTGTTTTTTGCACCTGGATCTTTCGTGATTTACCATGGCTGCCAGAGAATCCAGCAGTGAGGATGAACCTGAGTTCATCAATGAAGAGCCTCCTACCCCAAAGGTGAAGGAACATTTCATATGGAAATTTTTTAAGATTCCAGCTGACCAGAAGAAGGTGAATGCACCAAAAGTGGAGTACAGGTCCTGTCACGGGGTGACCCCCAAAAAAAGTACTCTTTTGGGAACTTTACGATGATCCGACATGTGGAGAGGAGGCACCCCCAGAATTTTGTCCGGGAAAGTGTCAGGGCTCTGGCACAAGAGGTTCCCAGAGATGGGGCCTCTACATCAACCGGAGGAGCAACTTCTTCTGGGAGAGGGCAATCGCAGGAGCAGGTGCCAAACATACAACCTGCTTTTAACCATGGTGTCCTCAGATGCAGATACTGCAATCAACTGCTTACCTTTGGAGAACAAAGTGTCCAGCTCATGGTTCGAGCATTAGAAAACCATTGCTGCCCTTTCCACCCCTAATTTTTTTGTTCTTTTTGCTCCTGTTGAGCAGTTTCCATTCCCTGTTTTTGTTCCTGTTCAGTTAAAAGAAGAAAACCAAAAGTTCTTTTCAGAACTACCTCCAATTCTCATCAAAGAGCTATATTCTTAAAAAAATGAAGAGTAAGTGAAATATAGTGCATTGATAATTGAAAGGAGAATGAGTAAGAAAGAACAGAAAGGTATGAGAGGAAAAAAGAAGTGAAGTAGGAGGACTGAAAGAAGGTGAGTGTTAGAAAAGAAAGTTATGAGAAGAAGAATGAATATGGGGAATGTTGATATTCAAAGAAAATGTTGAAAAGGAGGGGTGTGGAAGGGTAAGAAAAGATGCATTGCTGTAGTTGAAAGTAGAAGGCCTCATTTATGAAGGCAAGCGTCACTTTAACGCCACCAAAGCATCACTTTTTGTGACACAACATTCCAATAAAAAATGCACCTTATTTATTCATATTTACAAAGTGGTGTTCCTTGGTAAATATATCACTTTGTAAACCCCTGTGCCACATTATTCCTACGTCAGGTGTAATGTATGCAAAAGGGACGTATTGACGCAAGAAAGGGTCGTAGAGGTGACACAGTGAATAAACTGGAGGCCTCATTTCTGAAAAGTGACGCATCGCTACGTGAAAACAGCGATGCGTCACTTTTCTGGACGCACTCCTTATGACATTCTAGATATGTCATATTTAATATATGACTAATCAATTCGCAAGGAGTTACAGATATGTCAGTATTTCTGACGTATCTGTAAACACAAAAGTAACGCATTGCTGGAGTGCGTCACAAAAGTGACGTAACTCCAGTAATGTGTCCTTTCACATGGAAAAAGCACCATGTGAAAGGTCTGCTGTGAAGCAGGCGCAAGATTTTGACGCAACAGCATCCTAAAAGTGACGCACTGAAATCTCAAAGATTTCACTGCGTCGCTATTACAAAGCTTTTTGCGGGGGAACACCCTCTCTGCATGCATTATACCTGACGCAGATATAATGTGGTGCAGGATTTTAAAAAGTGACCCATCTATCTAGATGCGTCACTTTTTAAATATAGTGCAACGAGGCACATTTTTTTACACTGCTGGTACGATGCGTCACTTTTCTGTGCGCTCTCCTTATGACATTCCAGATATGTCATATTTAATGTATGAGGAATCATGTCGCAAGGAGTTACAGATATGTCAGTATTTCTGACGTATCTGTAAACACAAAAGTAACGCATTGCTGGAGTGCGTCACAAAAGTGACGCAACTCCAGTAATGTGTCCTTTCACATGGAAAAAGCACCATGTGAAAGGTCTGCTGTGAAGCAGGCGCAAGATTTTGACGCAACAGCATCCTAAAAGTGACGCAGTGAAATCTCAAAGATTTCACTGCGTCGCTATTACAAAGCTTTTTGCAGGGGAACACCCTCTCTGCATGCATTATACCTGACGCAGATATAATGTGGTGCAGGATTTTAAAAAGTGACCCATCTACCTAGATGCGTCACTTTTTAAATATAGCGCAACGAGGCGCATTTTTTTACACCACTGGTACAATGCGTCACTTTTCTGTGCGCACTCCTTATGACATTCCAGATATGTCATATTTAATGTATGAGGAATCATGTCGCAAGGAGTTACAGATATGTCAGTATTTCTGACGTATCTGTAAACACAAAAGTAACGCATTGCTGGAGTGCGTCACAAAAGTGACGCAACTCCAGTAATGTGTCCTTTCACATGGAAAAAGCACCATGTGAAAGGTCTGCTGTGAAGCAGGTGCAAGATTTTGACGCAACAGCATCCTAAAAGTGACGCAGTGAAATCTCAAAGATTTCACTGCGTCGCTATTACAAAGCTTTTTGCGGGGGAACACCCCCTTTGCATGCATTATACCTGACGCAGATATAATGTGGCGCAGGATTTTAAAAAGTGACCCATCTACCTAGATGCGTCACTTTTTAAATATAGCGCAACGAGGCGCATTTTTTTACACCAGTGGTGCGATGCGTCACTTTTCTGTGCGCACTCCTTATGACATTCCAAGTAACGCATTGCTGGAGTGCGTCACAAAAGTGACGCAACTCCAGTAATGTGTCCTTTCACATGGAAAAAGCACCATGTGAAAGGTCTGCTGTGAAGCAGGCGCAAGATTTTGACGCAACAGCATCCTAAAAGTGACGCAGTGAAATCTCAAAGATTTCACTGCGTCGTTATTACCAAGCTTTTTGCGGGGGAACACCCCCTCTGCATGCATTATACCTGACGCTATTTTTAAAAAGTGATGCATCTAGGTACATGGGTCACTTTTTAAAACTCTGCGCCACATTATATCTGCGTCAGGTATAATGTATGCAGAGGGGGCATTCCCCCGCAAAAAGCTTGGTAATAACGACGTACTGAAATCTATGAGATTTCTCTGCGTCACTTTTAGGATGCTGTTGCGTCAAAATCTTGCGCCTGCCTCGCGTCACTTTTATGTTTACAGATATGTCAGAAATACTGACGTATCTGTAACTCCTTGCAACATGATTCGTCATACATTAAATATGACACATCTGGAATGTCATAAGGAGTGCGCACAGAAAAGTGACGCATCGCACCAGCAGTGTAAAAAAATGTGCCTCGTTGCACTATATTTAAAAAGTGACGCATCTAGATAGATGCGTCACTTTTTAAATATAGCGTAACAAGGCGCATTTTTTTACACCGCTGGTGCGTCACAAAAATTGACGCACAGGCGGTGCAAAACTGGCAGCGCAAGGCCTTCATAAATATGGTCCTGGATTTTCCCCGTGCTTCGCTCCCCGGTGCGCGTACCATGCGCTTCCCCCGCGCAAATCGAAAAAAAAAAAAATGAATGCCCCGCAGGACCCTATTTTAGCCCCCACATCAAACCTAGGGGGTCAGAGGGGGTCTACTCTTCCCCCTTATGGTCATTTGCCCCCTTTTTTTTTCAAACCCTTTGTGTCTCGATTTTACCGAGACACAAGATGGCGGCCGCTCCAGACTGTTTAGAATGTTTACAGACACCCAAGAGCCAATCAGCTTTCTGCGCGCAAGTCGCGTGTCGCGCCTGGAGCGCTCTCCGGTGCGCGCACCGGAGAGCGCCTATAGATATATATATTTTTTTGAACCTAAATTACTCAAAATCCACTGGAGCACATATCTTGAGACATAGCAAAGGCACATCGGGCTACCAGTCCCTACAATTTTGCCAAGTTTGGTGTATATCCATTCAGCCATTCGAGCTAAAAGTGAAATCGACCGCCCTATGGAAATTAACATGGGGAAAACGCGTTTTGGGACCCCCCTTTTATCTCGGCCCCCGCTTGACGTATCCCCCCCAAACTTTCAGGGAAGAACCGGAGCTCGACGAGGCCATTTTCAGGAAATTTTCAGGCAGATTCGTCAACCGGTGCCAAAGTTATTCCAAATAGAATTTTGAGATTTAACATTGAAAAAAATCCTAACTATAACTACCTACTGGCGACCGCCAGTAGGTAATATTAATATTAACTACTGGCGGTCGCCAGTAGGTATATATAGTGAGGATTTTTTCCCTATGGGATTTCTGAAAATTCTATGTCTAATAACTTTAGCGTTTGTGGACGGAATTGGCTGAAATATTCAGGAAAATGGCACATTTTGTTTCTGAGCAGCCCCTGAAAATTTGGGGGGGGTTCGGCAAGGGGGGGCCGAGAAAAAAGGGGGGTCCCAAAACGCGTTTTTCCCATGTTAATTTCCATAGGGCGGTTGGCCTCACTTTTAGCCCGAACGGCTGAATGGATTTGCACGAAACTTGGCAAAATTGTAGGGACTGTTAGCCCGATGTGCCTTTGCTAGGTCTCAATATATGTGCTCCAGTGGATTTTGAGAAATTAACGTTCAAAAAAAGATATATATCTGTAACAGCGCTCCGGGTAGCGCTCCGGTTTGCGTACTTTTCGCGTAACGGAACTTTGCGATGCGAAGCTGATTGGCTCTCTGGTGTCTGTCAACATTCTAAACAGTCCGGAGCGGCCGCCATCTTGTCTCTCGGTAGGATCGAGAGACAAGAGGAGGCCAAAACAAAGGGGGAAATTACCATAAGGGGGCATAGTAGATCCTCGTTGACCCCCTAGGTTTTATGTGGAGGTTTTAAAAGGGCCCAGCAGGGCAAAAAAAATTTTTTTTTTTTTTTTTGCGTGGTGAGCACCTAGTCCGCGAACCGGAAAGCGTTCTGGGCAGCGTACTATAAGGATAAAAGAATGATAGACTTTTCAAATACTGTATGTTAATTGTTTGTTGTTTTTGTTGGTTTTTTTTGTTTTCTTTATTTTTAAAGCATTTTTTTTATTTTGATTGTGTTTCATAATTCATTAAACTTTCTAACATTTCATTGTCAGAAATTTCAAAATTGTCATTGAATATATTTTGTAGTCTATGAGGGTGTAAAATGTCCTCATTTTTAAGCAGGTTATCCACTGATTCCACACATTGTAGTAGTTCCTGGTCCCTACTTTCATCCATAAATTCATTTTGATTTTCATCAATGTTTCCTTGGCTGCTCTCTTGCAGTACAATTTTAAATTGAACTTGCTGCTCGCCTTTCATTTTGCCTGAAATTTGGATAAAAAAATATATATTAGTAGAGATAGGGCACTGTTGGGATTAATTTTAGATAGGCAGTTTTTATCAGTGAATTTATCTTTTGGCAGTGTATAGTATCAGAGTGGAAATAGGACTATAAAAAAGTGTATGTGATTTAACCAAGAGAAGCCTAACTCCATCCATAACTATAACAGAGAAGTCTATCTAAATCTATAACTACTACAGAGGGATAGTATATATCTATCAGAAAAAGTCTACCATATTAAGTTATAGTGCACAATATACTTCAGTTTTAAAAATAACTACTTACCTTCACAAACAAGTTGAAGTGTTTAGTAGCTATTCAAATGTAATGTACAACAAGAAGTAGCAATCAAAATGGCTGTGTTTTCTTCTCTTCCTTTATATATATTCAGGTATATAACCAATCAAATGTCAGGTAATAAAAGTAGAAAATGAAAGTAACATTTTCATTGGTTGTCAATTCCAACACTTCAGAATTGTTTTGTGAAGTAATTTACCTCACGGTATTTAGAGGTCTACAGGCTAAATGGAATTTCAATCAAATTTGTGAAAATGAAAGGGATTGTTATGTAGTATGAGCTAATGTATATTTGGTGAGAGTGTCTCCAGTCGTTTTTCTGTGAATTACTTTCCCACCTTTTTTATTGGACCGCTTCCCGGTATGCGTCCCGGTCCGCAAACCAGGAGCGTAACGGGAGTCCACCATTTTGTGTTTCGGTCGAATTAAGATACAAGATGGAGGGCAAATAATGTTCAGAATGGGTAGAAGGGGGCACGGTACAAGTATCTTGACCCCCTAGGTTTTCTGAGGGTGGCTGAGGAGGACCATATGTGCGGGGAAAAAACATTTTTTTTAGAAATTTTGCGCGGTTAGCTTCCAGTTCGCGTACCGGGTAGCGCTCTTTGAGCGTAGTTTGTTGAAAATTAGAGAAAAAAGTTAGAGAAAAATAATAATTGTGAGTGATCAGATGTAGGGTAGCTCTGAGAAGAGCTTTTGGGTTTATGGTACATTTTGGTACTTATAAGTAGGTACCAATGCACAGTCTTAAATTCAAAATGAAAATTCTGTTGCCCTCATCTGAGAAGTGAACTCCATCTCCTCTGTAGATATCTTGCATGTAGAAACGCAAGTTATTGTTGTACAAGGAGCCCATTCCATGGTCTCTCATGTAAGCTGAAACAGATTTGTTTACATGCTTCCTCGCTTTCTCAATTTGTGGACAAAATTGGTTGGACCACCTCCATTTCTGTCTTTGGCATATATTGGAATATACCAAGGCAGTTTGAGGAAAAAGTGCCATTAATTGCTCAAAGGTGTCCTTTAAAAGCATTTCCAGACCTACCCCAGTCAAAGTGCCCAAATCATTACCTCCACAGTGCACAATTAACAGGTCAGGTTTTGGCAAATGCATAAAGGTTTTCACCAATGGTATCAATTGGTGATATTTTAATCCTCTTTGGCCCAACCACTTAATTTCCACATCTTGTAAATTGAGGTTAGGTAAATTTCTGTTCTCAGCATACCTTTGAGCCCAGTAGATGTAACTATGTCCAACAATCCAGACATTAAACATGGTGAGAGAAGGTTGGGCTGCAGTCAGATGAAGTGTGGTAATGAAAGGGCAGTTGAAACAGTAGGAGTTTGTAAAGAAAGAAAACTGTGGATTTCCAGTGCTAATGATTCATTAGCAGTGATTGGTGCATTTCCATTTCTGAAAACAGAAAGTTAGGGTGCATGGATGTGTTCTTTGAAAGATGTAATTTGAATGGTCAAGGAAAAAACATTTAATGAAAGATTGCACTGGATACGCAGGTGCACTGAGAGTTCAGAGTTCAATTGAAACATTGTTGTGTGAACTTGCAAACATGAGAGGTCTTTCAGGAGGTGGTTCCTAAGCAAAAAAGGCAGAGAGGGCAGAGGGGGGAAGGGTTTTGATTTGAAAAAAGTGAGGGAAGAGTTATGATTGGCGAATATGAGAGATATGTGTAATGAATATCAGCATTTCTGTGCTTTCTATAGCTGCAGCCTCTGGAGTGCATCCTCTTTGTTCTGCTGAAGACAATTTGGAGTATTTCTGAGACTGTTTTGAAACTCAAAAAGTATTTGCTAAGGTGAGAAAAGATTTATTTAATTTAGATAGAGAATAGTATGATTTAAGGAGAAAATGATGAAGAAAGCTGTGTTTTTAAAATGTGGCTTTGTCTCAAGTGATATACAAATAGATTTTGTTTCTTTGAGAAATTGTAATTGCATATTCGATGTAGCATTCTGGCATGAAGTAACACAAGTTATTGTTGTACATGGAGCCCATTCCATGGTCTCTCATGTAAGCTGAAACAGATATGTTGTGTTTAAAAACGATTTTTGAAAACAATTACATTTCTGGATATGTACTGCTAGAGCTTCATAGGTTGTTTGGGTCATATTTATAAGGCATTTGAGTGTCTATGATGTTATTTTTCCCTTTTTAAATGGAAAGCGTTCTTCATGGGGCAAGTTTCTTGTAAATACGCTCCCACCTGTGCTTGGCAAATTTAGATTTTGATTATGGGAGTTACATAGCCATGTTAAAAATGTCCCAAAAATGGTGCAAGGGCATTCAAAAAAACGCTTTCATGTGTCTCAAGGACATTTTTAGTCATTTCCTCTTGAATGTAGGTATACAATTGATTTATATGCTGTGTTTAAAAACGATTTTTTGAAATCAATTACATTTCTGGATATGTACTGCTAGAGCTTCATAGGTTGTTTGGGTCATATTTATAAGGCATTTGAGTGTCTATGATGTTATTTTTCCCTTTTTAAATGGAAAGCGTTCTTCATGGGGCAAGTTTCTTGTAAATACGCTCCCACCTGTGCTTGGCAAATTTAGATTTTGATTATGGGAGTTACATAGCCATGTTAATAATGTCCCAAAAATGGTGCAAGGGCATTCAAAAAAACGCTTTCATGTGTCTCAAGGACATTTTCAGTCATTTCCTCTTGAATGTAGGTATACAATTGATTTATATGCTGTGTTTAAAAACGATTTTTTGAAATCAATTACATTTCTGGATATGTACTGCTAGAGCTTCATAGGTTGTTTGGGTCATATTTATAAAGCATTTGAGTGTCTATGATGTTATTTTTCCCTTTTTAAATGGAAAGCGTTCTTCATGGGGCAAGTTTCTTGTAAATACGCTCCCACCTGTGCTTGGCAAATTTAGATTTTGATTATGGGAGTTACATAGTCATGTTAAAAATGTCCCAAAAATGGTGCAAGGGCATTCAAAAAAACGCTTTCATGTGTCTCAAGGACATTTACAGTCATTTCCAACTGAATGTAGGTATACAATTGATTTATATGTTGTGTTTAAAAACGATTTTTGAAATCAATTACATTTCTGGATATGTACTGCTAGAGCTTCATAGGTTGTTTGGGCCATATTTATAAGGCATTTGAGTGTCTATGATGTTATTTTTCCCTTTTTAAATGGAAAGCGTTCCTCATGGGGCAAGTTTCTTGTAAATACGCTCCCACCTGTGCTTGGCAAATTTAGATTTTGATTATGGGAGTAACATAGCCATGTTCAAATTGACCCAAAAATGGTGCAAGGGCAATCAAAAAAACGCTTTCATGTGTATTAAGGACATTTTAAGTCAATGAGGAAACACAGGTGATGTAATTCTGAAATGAGGAAAAGAAACTTCACATTTTTCAATTACATCACTAGTGTTTCCTAAGTTTATGAATGACATTGTGCAGATGAAGTTTAGGTGTGACCACAGATTCAAAAGAGGTCTGCCCTTTGTTCAAGAGTGAAGTGGACATGACTTACTTCATTGGTAGGCCTTCACATGTATTATCTCCTTTGTTTTCTTCAACAAGCGAAAATCTCATCTGCAACCATGTGTTGGCCTCACCTCAAACAAACAAAACAGGTGATGGACCGAATGTGGATCAATGACACACATTCACCCCAGTCCAAAGATCTGGGCCCAAACAAACCTCTAGATAGGCCACACCTTATCGTCATCCTGAATCAATCATTTAAAATGTTATGGAGAGATTTATGATAGGTGTATGCCTGTTTTGTACCACTGTGTGTCACTTTTGTGACGCAGTGGTGGTGCAAAAGATTTGCTATGTTAAATAATAAGTAGGGTGTTAAGTTTTTGATGACTGTTATTCATTTACTGTTTGGTAATAGTGGTTAATAACATTTTTTATTATATTTTTCCACAGATTCAACTGCAGATCATTTCAAAATTTGAAAAATGCCAACTAAGAATCGAATTAGAAAGGCTAGAAAACGTCAAAGACAGCAAGATCATCTATTATTGCAGCAGTCCTCTCCCCAAAATACTTGTGAAATCACCAAGAAAGCTCCGGGTAAGAGCACGAAATCATTCATAAGAAATATTTGTAGTAAAAAAAGTATTTCTCCAAAAAATGTTTCAGTCCAGAAAAAGAAAAGCAATTTAAATGGAAAGGAAAGACCAATCAAAAATGTTACTGGTAGAGCAAGAGATAACTCTGTGCATGATAGTAGAAGGAAACAACAGTTTAGGGACATTCGAAAACGAATGTTCCGCAACAGGATAATAGTTAATTTATTAAAAAATATTAAAAAGGCCAACAGAAAGTGGCATTTTATAGGAAAAAGAAAAATGTAGAGAAAATTATTGATCATGCTTTTGAAATTAAGCGAAAGTTATTTATTTTGGTAATCAATAGAATTAGGAAACTAAACAAGGTAATTTCTGATTTCAAATCAAATAGTAGATGGAAGAGAGTAGTAAATCGTAGTAACTTTTGTGAAGTTTTTTCCGGAGAATGGATGCATAGTTCAAGTTGTGAGGCATTTTTTAATGAGGAGAGTTATTTTCAGGATAATGATTTGGTGTTTGCAGTTGACACCAGTGGTCGAGCTTATGAAGTGAAGGATGGTTGTCCAGTTGAAAAAGAAAAACTTGTGACAACAGAGACAGACGAGGTGTTAGGTAATGAGGTTTTAGGAAGACGTCCTAAGGGTCCTGTGTACATTTGGAAGTGTAGTTCTATTTGCAGTGTGCGACAGGATTCCATCAATTTGCTTTGTGATTTTGTACGGACATTTAATAAGAAAAGTTTGAAGCAGAAAATGAAGTTGTTGCAAGAATTAGATCCTTGCAGAGTGAGACAAGTGACAGGTTTGCGTGGTCATTCACTGGCTTGTCTTTCCAGGAGAGTATGCCAGAGTGTTTTTCATCATTTCAGGATGCTAGCAGTGCATCATGATAAAGTGAGAAAATTAGTGAGAATGTTGTATCATGCTAAAAGTCCAGCAATTATGCTTAAACAATTATGTGCTGCTCTTTTGCATGGTTCTGAAATAGATGTCAAGAATATTTGTGAAGAAATTGAGTTTTGTTACTTTGGAAGTAAAGATGAGAATGTTCAAATTGACCCAGAAGTAGAGGGTAATGTTGAAGATAATGTACAGGTTTCTAGTACAGATAAATTTCAGAAGGAAATTGCCACGTTTCAGATGAAATCAAGTGAGAGGCCTAATTTCACTTGTGTGTGTTGTCGACGCACTTATTATAAGAATCAGACTAAGTTAGTGGATTTATATGCAAAAAGTGAAAGGGAAAATAATAGTGAATGGAAGGATTTTGCCACATACTTGATGGTAGAAAATTATTTTAATTTGGGATCGGATCAACGTGTGTGTACTTATTGTTGTAACAAATTAAACCAAAACCAGATGCCTGCTAGGGCGGTTCATAATAATCTGGAATTGGTTGAGGTTCCTTCTGAATTGAAGGATTTAAATACTTATGAATCTATTTTGATTCAAAGTATCCATCCCTTTCAGGCTATTGTAAGAATGGAGCCAAAGACAGGGAAGTTGCCTCCATCAGATTTACAGAGAGGATTAAAGGGAAGAGTTGTTTATTTGCCTCTAGATTTGAACAAAAACATTAACACAATTGGAGTAGAAAAAGTGGAAGAGGAACCTCTGGTTATCTTGGTTAATGGGGTTCCGACAAAGAATAAGAAAATATGGCAAGATTTAGTGGATGTTAGGAAAGTCAAAAAGGCAACATTGTATTTGAAGAAAAATAATAAGTACTATAAGAATGTATATGTTGCAGAAGAGGAAGTAAGTGATGAAGAGGATAGCGATTTGTGTGCTGGCCAAATTGAGAAAGTAGAGGCCTCTAAAAGTGAAGAAATATATGAACATTATAGTGTTCATCCTTTGCATTCCAAGGAAGTCATGGGGAATGCAATTGAGTTGTTTCAAATGAAACAAGCCAAAGGGAGTCCCATTAGTGTTTGGGAGGAAAGTTTGGAAGCTTGGTGTTTCCCACAGCTATTTCCAACAGGTCAAGGAGGAAGATATGATGAGCGACCTCATCAAATTCCTGCGTCTGAATACCGGACTTTACGATTTTATGCAGAAGATCCTAGGTTTCGTCAATGCATTCCCTATTTGTTTCATCTCCTGTTTGAAAGCGATCTGTCTGGACTGTCATATGCAGTGAACCACATCTTAAAAAGTGGTATACAGATGCGAAACATCTCGGCAAGTGACTTTATGCATAAAGTCAATGTCCAAGACAGTATTTTGGATTCTCACCTAATTAATCTCATGGCGTGTCAGCGTGGTACTAATGAGTACTGGTACCGTCATCATGGTGATTTAAAATGTATGCTGAGGAACTTAGGAACTCCAACATGGTTCCTCACTCTGAGCTGTGCCGAGTATGGCTGGGAAGACTTACTTGAATTTCTACGAGAGGCAAATAGAAATATTGAAAACATTGAATTCAAGACACCTGGAGAACTGTGTTCTTTGGATCCAGTGAATGTATGCAGGTACTTCAATCATAGATTTGAAGCTATGATGTCTTTCATCACAAATAAGAAGAATCCACCTCTTGGAGAGGTGTTGGATTTCTTCTGGAGAAAGGAGTACCAAGCAAGAGGTGCTCCTCATATACATATGTTGCTGTGGATCAAGGATGCACCTATATTTGGAACAGATCCGGATGACTTAGTGATGAATTTCATAGAACAGTATTCTACGTGTGCTGTTCCAAACGCAACGGAGAAGAAAAGCCTAAGAGAACAAGTTCTACGTTTCCAAAGCCATCGTTGTGGAAAGTACTGTTGTCGTAAATTCAGAAACAAGGACAAGTTCAACACCAAATGTCGTTTCAACTTTCCACGACCGGTGATTTCTAAAGGAAGAGTGAACAGTTTGATGTCTTCGCTGCGACATAATGTGACGAGGAAATCACCCAAAAATACATACAATTTGAAAAGGAACGAAGAGTCCAAGTACATCAACGACTACAACCCAGTGATTTTGTCCATGTGGAATGCTAACATGGATATACAGTTTGTGGCTGACAACTGTATGGCTGTGGCTCGGTATGTGACATCTTACATCACCAAAAAAGAAAAGACAGAATTGAAGGATATGTGGGAGGACATTTCCCATGAAAAGAGCCTCAGCAAGAAGTTGTACAGTTTCAGTCTGAAGATGTTGTCGCATCGAGAAATCGGAGCTTACGAATGTTCTGACCGGTTGTCTTCAGCAAGTCTCTATGCCAAATCCAGGAGTATCGTTTGGGCGAGTCTTGGTCTTGCTGCAACGCGAAATCGAGTTCTAAAACCTGTCCGGGAAATTGAGTATTTGGCAGAAAAGGAACCAAACAGTACCGACATTTTGAAGACCAACATGTTGGATACATATTATCCAAATCGAAGCAGTCACCTTGAGAATGTTTGTCTATATGAGGTTCTACAAAATTATATATTCAAGAGGAACATCAAAGAAGATATTGAGAAAGGAGTGTATGCTGTAATTGGAAGTGAGGGATGTCTGGTCAAGCAAAGAAAATGCCAATTAGTAAACCATCGGAAATTGAGTGGCGAATCTCCAGAAAAAAAGGAGTTTTTCTATTTAGCACTTTTGCAACTTTTCAAGCCTTGGCGTGCAGAAGAGGAACTGCTTGGAGATTTCCTCTGTTACGAAGACTCTTTCACTGCTGCTAAGGAGACCATAGAATGTCCTGCTTTTCCCAAATATCAAGAAATGTTGACTTTGGAAATTGAGCAGGAAGCAACGATTGCAGCCGAGATTGCCAGAGACAGTTCTCAGGACAGTCAGAGTTCTGTTTCATTGAGTCAGGATCCACTAGGAGGACCTATTATCCAAAATGAAGCTGCCACTGCTATGAATGAAGTGGAAAGAGCCATGGCACATGCTCAGGAGGATGCGGTTAACTTAGAAGACTTGGAAAAACAACTCAACGTTGAGCAGAGGAAAATATATGATGAAGTTACCAAGCAAATTGATCATGGATTAAGTCATGAGAAGAAAGAGTGCTCATGTACGTCGTTGAAGCCTGTCCGACTGTACGTGAGTGGAGAAGCGGGAACTGGAAAAAGTTTCCTTATTAAAGCAATTTCTTGTTATTTGCAGGAAAGGACTGAGTCATCGTTGTCTTGTGTTGTTACCACTCCTACTGGACTGGCAGCACATAACATTAAAGGTATTACTTTGCATCGTCTACTGATGCTGCCAGTGGAGCATGACAACAAATTACAATACCACAAGTTATCTGGGGATGCTTGTTGTGAAGTTTCAAGAGCCTTGAGGAAAATGAAACTTCTTATCATTGACGAAGTAAGCATGGTTTCCAATGTCATGCTTGCCTTTGTGCATTTGAGAATGCAAGAAGTTCTTAAAACTGAGTATGATGTGTTATTTGGTGGCAAACACATCATTGTTTTCGGAGATCTTCTGCAGCTGACACCAGTAAAAGGACAACCTGTGTTCAAAATACTCACGCATGAAGATACCAGGAAGTGCCTAGGGAGCATTGGCAACGTCAATATATGGTTAAACTTCAATTATGCTGAACTGCATGAAAATATGCGTCAGGCAAAGGATGAAGATTACAAGAATATTCTACAAGATATTAGAATTGGAAAAGTGACCGAGCATGGGAAAGAAGCTTTAAATGCACGATTACTGTCAAATTTATATCCAGAACAAGACATTGTGCCTGAGAATATTTTTCAGAAAATTACTGAGAAGAAATCCGGAATATGTTTGATGCCAACTCTTGCAGAATGTGCCATCTTCAACAACAAAATGTTGAATTTAGAAAAGCAAGAGATTGTGAAACTTGAAGCTATTGACAGAATAGAGCATATGGGATCAACAATTATTTTGTCTGAGAATTTGAAATCAAAATTGGATTCATTAGAGAAGACTATATCTAAAACAGCGGGTTTTGAAAAGACTTTGAATGTGTGTTTAAATTGCCGAATCATTTTGAGAAGGAATTTACATGTTGAAAGAGGTCTGGTAAATGGATCAATGGGTAATGTTGTTGATTTTGAGAAATACAGAAGTAGAGATGGTATTGAATTTTTAAAAATTAAATTTGATGGCATTGAGGAAGTACAGCTAATTGGTCGTTGTTCTGCTAGGTTTTTGCTTGTTAAAGACTTATATGTTCGCCGTAAACAGTTTCCTGTTTGCTTGGCATATGCGGTGACAATCCATAAATCGCAAGGTTTAAGTGTAGATAATGCATTGGTGAATATTGGCAGTTCTGTGTTCAAAGAGGGTATGGCATATGTGGCATTGTCACGAGTTAGAACTTTATCGGGATTGTACTTGATTGATTGTGATGTCACAAACATTTGTGCGGATCTAGATTGTGTTAAGGAATACAATAGGTTAAGAAGAGAGTATGCGCCACATTTGCCTCAATATCCTTTGTTTGAGAAACGTGTGGTAGGCCGTAAACGAAGAAATATCACTAATAGTAGGGAGGTTGTAGCAAAAAGCCGAAAAGTCGATGAACCGAAAATTGTAAGCAGAAAGAAAACGGATTCTGTTGAAGATGTTGTCGGTTTTCAATTTGAAAACAGTTCTGGTGTCAACTGCTATGCAAATGTAGTGGTTAATGTTCTCTTTTCACTAGAGACTTTAAAAGAACAGATTGTGTTCAATTCGGAACAAAGTTTATGCTGTTTGTTGAATTCTGTGTTAGAGAAATGTAGCACTGATCGAACAAAAGTAGAAAGTGTGTCTGAAGTTCGTTATCTGTTAGATGAATGTTCAGGTCAAACAGACTTCTCTGAAAATAATCAGCAGGATTGTCAGGAGTTTTTAATGTATATGCTTGATGTATTGCAAGATGAGGGTGTAGATGTAGATCACCTGTTTGGGCTTTCTTATCAATGGCAGCATGACTGCGAGAACTGTATGGTATCAAGTACTACTAGTGTAGACTCAGAAAGATTTATATATTTAACTTTGCCAGACAGTAAATCAGTCTCCTTTAATAAGCTAGTAAATGCAGCTGATCACAACATGGAGTGTAGCCAATGTAAATCTGAAATGATGTCAACATTACTTATACGAAGATATGGCCAGTATGTCATTTTAATGATCCAACGATGTAGGCCTGATGGATCAAAATTGTCAACTTTAATAAAAAATGTTGTTGCTTCTCAGCTGTCAATATCAGGAAGGACTTTTGTAACTGTAGCAATTATCTATCACGATGGTCCTTCAACAACATCAGGACATTACACAGCTTATTTAAAGTCTAGAAACGGCTGGTCATTCTGCAACGATTCTGTTGTAACTTTCAAAAAAAAATTGCAGTTTGACCTTAAAAATTCTTACCTGGTGTTTTTAAAACCAAAATTTTAAGGAAAGAATCTCGGGATTTCCTCTGAGGAATTGCAAAAGGTTCATGAAGTAGAGGGAATGTAAGTCTGCAATGCTGTCTAGATTATTGGTCCAAAACTTTTAATTATAATGTCAATTTAAAAATCCAACTATATAAACCTGATGCAAGTAAGTCTGCTTCATAGTAAGCAGTATCAGTGTCATAGGAAAAGTAGAACATGAGTGAGAAAGAAGGGTAAGATATTAGTAGTCCAGGATTGTGAAAGTAATCTTAAATGTTTTCTTTTTGAAAGTTGGGAAAATAGAAAATGACGGGATTTCATTATAAGAATTACAAGAGTTGAAAAACGCTGCAACATGATTTGGCCAAGTGGAAACATGTGGTAGAATGTGAGAAGTCTTTTATTGTATGTAACATATTTTTCAAAACGATGGAGGTTTTCTTTCAGAAAGTGGCGGGCTGAAAATATTTATAGCACAACAGAGTGTACGCTGTTCATAGGACATCCTTCGACGTTATGGAAAGTAAGTTAATTTTAAGGAGTTTTGAATTCAGATTTCTTAGGTTGTATGGGTTTTTTAAACACAATCATTTTGATTGTGTTTTTTTTTCCCCGCTGTTACATGATGAATACCTTCAAGTCACTGATTTAAGTGAAATTTGATACATTCTGAGAACAGCAAAAATAAACCATTTAACATGTATAATTAATGTTCTACTTTTTGTACTTATGATATACATTTAGAAATGTGAGGTAGATATGGAGAAACTGAGGCTTCTGTAAGTGTCAAAGTTAATACTTACAGTGCTGCACTTCTGGGTACTGTTTTTTTTGAAAACTGAATAGGCCTCACCTCAAAGAAACCTCTTGAAAAGACACAACTTATTTGCATCCTGAAACAATCATTTAAAATGTTAGACACAATTTTATGATGGCTTTACATCTTTTTTGCGCTGCTATTGCATCACTATTGTGAGACATCAGCAGTGCAAAAGATGCACCATGTTCCAAAATAGGCCTCAGTTTTTCAGCATCAAGATACTGTTTGTTTAAAATATATATCTTTAGGATTGTGTAGGGGACGTAGAGAAGCAGAGGCTTCTGTAAATGTCAAAGTTGTTGAAAAACTGTTTGTTCTTGAACCTTTTCCCTTGTCTTTTCTAATTTTTAAATACATGTTTTAATATTTTTGAAATGTTTGTTCTCTCTTTTACAGATTGAAAGTATGAAAAAAGAATTGAAAAAGTTAACAAGAATTATAAGGTAAATATTTTCTACTCTTTCTACCCGCAATCCACTGCTGATGATGTCACTGACCATGTCATGAATGATGTAATAAGTGGACATGACTTACTTCATTGGTAGGCCTTCACATGTATTAATGCATACACTGCTGCACTTCTGCGTACTGTTTCATATGCTGGACTACATCTGCACTATGAGATACCTAAGCAAAGGCAACACAGGTGATGTGATTGTGAAATGAGCAAAAGAAACTCCACATTTTTCAATTACATTACTTGTGTTTTCTAAGTTTACGAATGACATTGTGCAGATGAAGTTTAGGTCTGTCTATGGACACAGAAGAGGTCTGGCCGTTGTTCAAGAGTGAAGTGGACATGTTTTACTTCAATGGTAGGCCTTCACATGTATTATCTCCTCTGTATTCTTCAACAAGCATAAATTTGATATGCAACCCTGAGTAGGCCTCACCTTAAACAAACTTTTGGAGAGGACACACCTTATCGTCATCCTGAATCAATCATTTAATCTATCACATTTAACATCTATTAGTTCTACTGCTTCATTTCTTTAATCCTTACTTTCCTGCGTTTGCTACTTCCCTCATTCCTTTCTCTATTACTTAATTATTCTACTCCTTCCAGTATTTTTCTCAGTCCCTCTCTTCTCATACTTCTTCATTCTTATTTACTCATTCTGTCTCTATTAATGTTACTGTTTCTGAATGATCTCAAAACATTTTTTAAAACAAGAACAGTAAGTATAAGGGTAGGAAACAGACAGTTATGTTACAAGAAAGACAGCTATAGGAAGTAAACAAAAGATACTGTTACTCGCAATCCACTGCTGATGATGTCACTGACCATGTCAAGAATGATGTAATATGTGACATGATCAGCAGTGGATTGCGGGTAACAGTATCTTTTGTTTACTCCCTATAGCTGTCTTTCTTGTAACATAACTGTCTGTTTCCTTCCCTTATACTTACTGTTCTTTTTTTTAAAAAAAAATTTTGGTTCGCTCCCGGTTCGCGTACCGGAGTGCGAACCGGGAAGCGAACTAAAAGAAATAGAGGTTGGCAGAGTTTCAAAAATTCTACCAATTTTTTTTATAATGGGGAGGTAGTTCTGAAAAGAACTTTTTTTTTTGTTTTTGTTGTTTTAAATTTTTTTTATTATTTTTCTGAACATTATTTTTATTTTTTTTGTATTTTCTGAACATTTTGATATTTTTTTGTTTTTTTGGGGGGAGGGGGGAAACAAAAATGATTCATTGAAAAGGGCTCAACAGGAGCAACGAAAAAAAGAAGAATTTATTGTTTGGGGCGTTTCGGGCAAACATGATTATTAATAGCTTTCATAATTAGAGTAATGCTACTTTCTCTGTAGCAAATGATTTGGTTACAGCGCACGCACACTTGCTTCACTTCCCCAAAGTTCATTTGAATGTTTGGGACCATCTCCCTCGCCTCTGGTCCCGACACTTCTTGGACAACCGATCTTCTTGCCATCGCAGGGGGATTTTGTTGCTCATCACGAAGCTGAGCAGCACTATAGTTGTTTGGGTGCCACCTACTCATATGCCTATGCATAGTGTAATTGCCGTAGCTGTATTTTTTATCAGTCCCCCTTGACAGTTTATCATCGCATATACGGCAAAACACATATCTTGCATTCACTTTTTTTTGCCCCTCAGGAAATTTAAAAAATTGCCAAATGTAGTTTTCTTTTCGATTATACCTCCTGGGCTCCTCTGGCAAAAACTCTGGCTCTTCCTGCTCTTCCTCCTCTTCCTCTTCTTGTTGTATGATTACTGAAGCAGGTGGTCCTCTCTTCCCATGAGGAGGTGAAGGTGGTGGTGGGGGTGCACCAGCTGAAGCAACTACTGAAGCCATTGCTCAACTATGAAAAAGGGTCTTTCTCTCACCAAGATGAAAGTCAGAGTGAGGAAAGAAGGAGGGGTTTTCTTCATTTGGGAAAAGTATAAGTTCTAAACCAATGAAAAGTGTTAATTTTAGATCACATGACCTAGTATTACATCATTAGAAAACCAAAAGTGAAATGAACCAATGAAAAGTGTTATTACCGAGTCACATGACCTGCTGTGTTTACGTTTTGCGCTTTGCTCCGCTTTCCGGTCCGCTTCCGGGTCCGCTAACTTGGCGCGTCAAATGACGTATTACGCGACAACGCAAAACGTCATTCTAACGTAACAGTTACGCTAAAGGAACGTTTACCGGTTCGCGGACCGAGTCGCAGCTTTAAATTGAGCTAACGGGAAGCTGACCGGTTCGCGGACTGGGAGCGAAACAAAAAATAAAATTAAAAAAAAATTTGTATAAAAAACATGTAAAATATATTTTAAGATTTAAAGAAGAATACATTTTACAGCAACAGATATTAGCTTTTAAAAAACCATTGAAATTCACTTAAAAAACCATAGGTTATAGACCATATATAGTTAGGAATTCGCATTTACAAAACCTTGAAAATTCACTGAAAAAACCATAGGTTATAGACCATATATAGTTAGGAATTAGCATTTACAAAACCTTATTTTACTCACACGAAACCATTGAAATTCCATATATAGTTAGTTGCACTAGCTATATATCGCGCACCTGCAATCCACTGCTGATGATGTCACATATTACATCATTCATGACATGGTCAGTGACATCACTGATGACATCACTGATGACATCTCAAATGACATCACTGATGACATATCAAATGACATCACTGATGACATCACTGATGACATCTCAAATGACATCACTGGTGACATCACTGATGATATCATTCATGTGATAATACGATGAACCTCTTCCGACTCTAATATAACCTTAGATACAATCAGTGTAAACAGACACTCACAGACTGTCACTCATCCATGGAGTTACTCACACACCTAGTCAGTCATGCAAAGAATCAATCACACCTCCATTTCCTCAACTATACAGTTATACACACCTTACTTATTCAAACATATACTAACACATATTTACTCTCTTATACAATCCCTGATACAAGTTCACAATGATCCATACAGCCACTCACATATTCACTGGCTCTTATGCACAGTTATTTATATATGTCAACTCTCACATGTACTGTGTTTTACATATGTACTTACTTTGACATGTAGCACTGAGATATCCATTCACTCACCAATACACTCATGCACACAGTCAACCGCCCATACAGCTGTTTCCACATGCACTTTTGGACACATACATCTAGTGAATCAACTGCTCAGACATCTATGCACAGAGTCATACACCTCCCAGCCACCCACACACACACTCAGTCTCCCATACAAGTACTTGGGCAACCAATCAATAACCCATATAGTTACTCATATAGCTACTGATCGACACATGGAGCAGTTTACAGAACAACAGACATAATGATGCACAAATTAAGACAGTTTAGTCACTAACCCATGCACTCAGTGAGACACATTTAATCACTCACTCATACAGTCAGTCATGCACCTACTAAATCCTTCATCCAGACACTTATACATCCACTCATTCTTCGATATGTAAGACATATTTTGACTTTACAGAAACATACAGTCACTGGATGTTGTCATCAGTGATGTCATCAGTGATGTCATTTGAGATGTCATCAGTGATGTCATCAGTGATGTCACTGACCATGTCATGAATGATGTAATATGTGACATAATCAGCAGTGGATTGTGGGTGCGCGATATATAGTTAGTGCAACTAACTATATATGGAATTTCAATGGTTTTGTGTGAGTAAAACAAGGTTTTGTAAATGCTAATTCCTAACTATATATGGTCTATAACCTATGGTTTTTTCAGTGAATATATATATATATATATATATATATATATATATATATATATATATATATATATATATATATATATATATATATATATATATATATATATATATATATATATATATATATATATATATATATAATATATGTACATTTTATGTA